>NC_060181.1:96767934-96787740 GCF_021184085.1 Oncorhynchus gorbuscha | reverse complement strand
GTAGACTACCACCCAACCTCTCTCTCCCAGTGTGGGCTTCCACCACCCAATCTCTCTCTCCCAGTGTAGACTACCACCCAATCTCTCTCTCCCAGTGTAGACTACCTCTCTCTCCCAGCCTCTCCCAGTGTAGACTACCACCCTCTCTCTCCCAGTGTAGACTACCACCCAACCTCTCTCTCCCAGTGTAGACTACCACCCAACCTCTCTCTCCCAGTGTAGACTACCACCCAACCTCTCTCTCCCAGTGTAGACTACCACCCAACCTCTCTCTCCCAGTGTAGACTACCACCCAACCTCTCTCTCCCAGTGTAGACTACCACCCAACCTCTCTCTCCCAGTGTAGACTACCACCCAACCTCTCTCTCCCAGTGTAGACTACCACCCAACTCTCTCTCCCAGTGTAGACTACCACCCAACCTCTCTCTCCCAGTGTAGACTGCCACCCTCCTCTCTCCCAGTGTAGACTACCACCCAACCTCTCTCCCAGTGTAGACTACCACCCAACCTCTCTCTCCCAGTGTAGACTACCACCCAACCTCTCTCCCAGTGTAGACTACCACCCAACCTCTCTCCCAGTGTAGACTACCACCCAACCTCTCTCTCCCAGTGTAGACTACCACCCAACCTCTCTCTCCCAGTGTAGACTACCACCCAGCCTCTCTCTCCCAGTGTAGACTACCACCCAACCTCTCTCTCCCAGTGTAGACTACCACCCAACCTCTCTCTCCCAGTGTAGACTACCACCCCAACCTCTCTCTCCCAGTGTAGACTACCACCCAACCTCTCTCTCCCAGTGTAGACTACCACCCAACCTCTCTCTCCCAGTGTAGACTACCACCCAACTAACCTCTCTCCCAGTGTAGACTACCACCCAACCTCTCTCCCAGTGTAGACTACCACCCAACCTCTCTCTCCCAGTGTAGACTACCACCCAACCTCTCTCTCCCAGTGTAGACTACCACCCAACCTCTCTCTCCCAGTGTAGACTACCACCCAACCTCTCTCTCCCAGTGTAGACTACCACCCAACTCTCTCTCCCAGTGTAGACTACCACCCAACCTCTCTCTCCCAGTGTAGACTACCACCCAGCCTCTCTCCCAGTGTAGACTACCACCCAACCTCTCTCTCCCAGTGTAGACTACCACCCAACCTCTCTCTCCCAGTGTAGACTACCACCCAACCTCTCTCTCCCAGTGTAGACTACCACCCAACCTCTCTCTCCCAGTGTAGACTACCACCCAATCGCCCACCACCCAACCTCTCTCCCAGTGTAGACTACCACCCAACCTCTCTCTCCCAGTGTAGACTACCACCCAACCTCTCTCTCCCAGTGTAGACTACCACCCAACCTCTCTCTCCCAGTGTAGACTACCACCCACTCTCTCTCTCCCAGTGTAGACTACCACCCAACCTCTCTCTCCCAGTGTAGACTACCACCCAACCTCTCTCTCCCAGTGTAGACTACCACCTAACCCTCTCTCTCCCAGTGTAGACTACCCAACCTCTCTTCCCAGTGTAGACTACCACCTCTCTCTCCCAGTGTAGACCACACCACCCAACCTCTCTCTCCCAGTGTAGACTACCACCCAACCTCTCTCTCCCAGTGTAGACTACCACCCAACCTCTCTCTCCCAGTGTAGACTACCACCCAACCTCTCTCTCCCAGTGTAGACTACCACCCAACCTCTCTCTCCCAGTGTAGACTACCACCCAACCTCTCTCTCCCAGTGTAGACTACCACCCAACCTCTCTCTCCCAGTGTAGACTACCACCCAACCTCTCTCTCCCAGTGTAGACTACCACCCAACCTCTCTCTCCCAGTGTAGACTACCACCCAACCTCTCTCTCCCAGTGTAGACTACCACCCAACCTCTCTCTCCTAGTGTAGACTACCACCCAATCGCTCTCTCCCAGTGTAGACTACCACCCAACCTCTCTCTCCCAGTGTAGACTACCACCCAACATCTCTCTCCCAGTGTAGACTACCACCCAACCTCTCTCTCCCAGTGTAGACTACCACCCAACCTCTCTCTTCCAGTGTAGACTACCTCCCAACCTCTCTCTCCCAGTGTAGACTACCATCAAACTCTCTCCCAGTGTAGACTACCACCCAACCTCTCCCTCACTGTCTTTCTCTCTTCCTGCCTACCTCCCGCCCTCTCTCTCTCCCGCCCTCTCTCCCTCCCGCCCTCTCTCCCCTCACGCCTCTCTCCCTCCCGCCCTCTCTCCCTCCCGCATTATGTCTCTCCCCGCCCTCTCTCTCTCCCGCCCTCTCTCCCTCCCGCACTCTCTCCCTCCCGCCCTCTCTCCATCCCGCCCTCTCTCCCTCCCGCCCTCTCTCCATCCCGCCCTCTCTCCCTCCCGCCCTCTCTCTCTCCCGCCCTCTCTCTCTCCCCCCTGGCCTCTCTCCCTCCATCCTCTCTCTCTCCAGCCCTCTCTCTCCTCCCACCTTCTCTCCCTCCCGCCCTCTCTCCCTCCGCAGACATCCACACCAGGCAGGACAGGATGATTTTCACAGGAACTTAAGCATGAATGTTTAATTAGTAGCATCTGTTGTTGCAATGTGTGTCTAGCTGAAGGATGATAACCATACTCCTGGGTTCTGTGTGTGTGTGTGTGTGTGTGTGTGTGTGTGTGTGTGTGTGTGTGTGTGTGTGTGTGTGTGTGTGTGTGTGTGTGTGTGTGTGTGTGTGTGTGTGTGTGTGTGTGTGTGTGTGTGTGTGTGTGTGTGTGTGTGTGTGTGTCGACTCAATCCATCACATCTACAGGCTCCATGGCTACCATGCCAACTAACACCACCACTCTCAGATGTGAAATATGAATTATGTATAGCTGTGTGTGTGTGTGTGTGTGTGTGTGTGTGTGTGTGTGTGTGTGTGTGTGTGTGTGTGTGTGTGTGTGTGTGTGTGTGTGTGTGTGTGTGTGTGTGTGTGTGTGTGTGTGTGTGTGTGTGTGTGTGTGTGTGTGTGTGTGTGTGTGTGTGTGTGTGTGTGTGTGTGTGTGTGTGTGTGTGTGTGTGTGTGTGTGGTTGCATGCGCTGTCATAGCTGAGTGTCCAACCACACTGAATGTTCTTTACACCCAACTACATACTTTTATAGTCAATCTATTCACATCGGGAATTAAGACAGACTAAATTAAATCTATTCACATCAGGAATTAAGACAGACTAAATTAAATCTATTCACATCGGGAATTAAGACAGACTAAATTAAATCTATTCACATCGGGAATTAAGACAGACTAAATTAAATATATTCACATCGGGAATTAAGACAGACTAAATTACATATATTCACATCAGGAATTAAGACAGACTCAATTAAATATATTCACATCAGGAATTAAGACAGACTAAATTAAATATATTCACACAAGGAATTAAGACAGACTAAATTACATATATTCACATCAGGAATTAAGACAGACTCAATTAAATATATTCACATCAGGAATTAAGACAGACTAAATTAAATATATTCACACAAGGAATTAAGACAGACTCAATTAAATATATTCACATCAGGAATTAAGACAGACTAAATTACATATATTCACATCAGGAATTAAGACAGACTAAATTATGCAAACTGATCAAACACATCTCTAATGTAGTTCAGATTGCTTTCCAGGATGTGATATCATACTCATCAGTTCTTTACTAACTTGGTCATCAACCATGTGAACAGCCCCTTTAACCAAATTGAACTATAACAATTTGCATAAACCAGCTTCAATTTGCATAAATTAGCATGGGTTTGAATGAGAACCATAAGAAAACCATAGTAGCTGTTAAAAATGGTCAATTTAAGATACACAAACTACCTTAAAACGTTCAGGCTATCCTAACCTCAAATTATTTAAAACCTTTATAAATAATATACCATTTTAATTTGCATAAATTAGCATACCATTTCATGGATTCAAAGCCAACCATTAGAACACAGTGGTATTCATTAAATGCTACTACTCTTAAAACAATTCAGCTACAAACATTAAAACAAACATTAAAACAACTTCAACATTTTATTGCGGACAGAGAAATATAATCAATTATTGCTTTTACTTAAATACCATTGAGAACATTTCTTCTTCAGAATAAATAAACAACTGGATTGTAACAGAGTAGGGCGCTAAAAGCGACCACTAGATGGGGCTATGAAACACCAATGAGAGGCACAATACCAGCACCATAAAACACTTCAAAAACAATTCTTCATTCAAGCCTGATGGATGGAGAGTTTTTAGATAGAACATCCACCTGCATTCTGGAGAAGATTGGGTTGAGGAACCCCATCCCACACGTGAAGGTTTATCTGCTGTAGAGAACAGAAGGACATGGAGGAGATGGGCCTCTGAGAACCACCCCTATGTGAAGGCTTGGTGTCAAGACAGTACTGGCTTGGTGTCCAGACAGTACTGGCTTGGTGTCCAGACAATACTGGCTTGGTGTCCAGACAATACTGGCTTGGTGTCCAGACAGTACTAGCTTGGTGTCCAGACAATACTGGCTTGGTGTCCAGACAATACTGGCTTGGTGTCCAGACAATACTGGCTTGGTGTCCAGACAATACTGGCTTGGTGTCCAGACAATACTGGCTTGGTGTCCAGACAATACTGGCTTGGTGTCCAGACAATACTGGCTTGGTGTCCAGACAATACTGGCTTGGTGTCCAGACAATACTGGCTTGGTGTCCAGACAGTACTGGCTTGGTGTCCAGACAATACTGGCTTGGTGTCCAGACAGTATTGTGGCACGGGGCATGTGAGCGTTGTACTGCCTCTGCCAAGATGCCTGTCCTTTGTGGAAATGTCCATTAGATGCGTCAGAGCCACAGTTAGAGTCCCTGTTGCTGTTCTCTCTCCCCTGCTACACTACAGCCCCCAGTGACTGGCCTCCAGAACAACAGGAAGCTGTGATGTACGGGGGAGGTGATGCAGTCACTCTCCAAATGAGTCCCGTGATGATCCCTTTCCGGACCCCTCTTCTATCCCCTCCTCTCCTCCTCCCCTCCTCTCCTCTTATCCTCTTATCTCCTCTCCTCTCCCATCCCATCCCATCCCATCCTCTCCTCTCCTATTCTCTGCACTCTCTTCCTCCTCTCTCTCCTCCCCTCCTCTCCTCCCCTCCTCTCCCTCTCCTCCCCTCCTTTCCCCCTTCCTCTCTTCTTCTCTCCTCCCCTCTCCCATCACATCCTCCTCTCCTCTCCTCTCCTCTCCTCTCCTCTCCTCTCCTCTTCTATTCTCTGCACTCTCCTCCTCCTCTCTCCTCCCCTCCTCTCCTCCCCTCCTCTCCTCTTCTCCTCTCCTCTCCTCTCCCTCCCCTCCTTTCCCCCTCCTCTCTTCTCCTCTCCTCCCCTCCTCTCCTCCTCCTCTCCTCCCCTCCTCCCCTCCTCTCCTCTCCTCTTCTCCTCTCCTCTCCTCTCCTCCCCTCCTTTCCCCCCTCCTCTCTTCTTCTCTCCTCCCCTCTCCCATCCACTCCTCCTCTCCTCTCCTCTCCTCTCCTCCTCTCCTCTCCTCCTCCTCTCTCCTCCCCTCCTCTCCTCCTCCTCTCTCCTCCCCTCCTCTCCTCCTCCTCTCTCCTCCCCTCCTCTCCTCCTCCTCTCTCCTCCCCTCCTCCTCTCCTCTCCTCCCCTCCTCTCCTCCCCTCCTCTCCTCTCCTCTTCTCTTCTCCTCTCCTCTCCTCTCCTCTCCTCTCCTCCCCTCCTTCCCCCCCTCCTCTTCTTCTCTCCTCCCCTCTCCCATCCACTCCTCCTCTCCTCTCCTCTCCTCTCCTCCCCTCCCATTTACATTTACATTTAAGTCATTTAGCAGACGCTCTTATCCAGAGCGACTTACAAATTGGTGCATTCACCTTATGACATCCAGTGGGACAGTCACTTAACAATAGTGCATCTAAAACTTAGGGGGGGTGGGGTGAGAGGGATTACTTAACCTATCCTAGGTATTCCTTAAAGAGGTGGGGTTTCAGGTGTCTCCGGAAGGTGGTGATTGACTCCGCTGTCCTGGCGTCGTGAGGGAGTTTGTTCCACCATTGGGGGCCAGGGCAGCGAACAGTTTTGACTGGGCTGAGCGGGAGCTGTACTTCCTCAGTGGTAGGGAGGCGAGCAGGCCAGAGGTGGATGAACGCAGTGCCCTTGTTTGGGTGTAGGGCCTGATCAGAGCCTGGAGGTACTGAGGTGCCGTTCCCCTCACAGCTCCGTAGGCAAGCACCATGGTCTTGTAGCGGATGCGAGCTTCAACTGGAAGCCAGTGGAGAGAACGGAGGAGCGGGGTGACGTGAGAGAACTTGGGAAGGTTGAACACCAGACGGGCTGCGGCGTTCTGGATGAGTTGAAGGGGTTTAATGGCACAGGCAGGAGCCCAGCCAACAGCGAGTTGCAGTAATCCAGACGGGAGATGACAAGTGCCTGGATTAGGACCTGCGCCGCTTCCTGTGTGAGGCAGGGTCGTACTCTGCGGATGTTGTAGAGCATGAACCTACAGGAACGGGCCACCGCCTTGATGTTAGTTGAGAACGACAGGGTGTTGTCCAGGATCACGCCAAGGTTCTTGGCGCTCTGGGAGGAGGACACAATGGAGTTGTCAACCGTGATGGCGAGATCATGGAACGGGCAGTCCTTCCCGGGAGGAAGAGCAGCTCCGTCTTGCCGAGGTTCAGCTTGAGGTGGTGATCCGTCATCCACACTGATATGTCTGCCAGACATGCAGAGATGCGATTCGCCACCTGGTCATCAGAAGGGGGAAAGGAGAAGATTAATTGTGTGTCGTCTGCATAGCAATGATAAGAGAGACCATGTGAGGTTATGACAGAGCCAAGTGACTTGGTGTATAGCGAGAATAGGAGAGGGCCAAGAACAGAGCCCTGGGGGACACCAGTGGTGAGAGCGCGTGGTGAGGAGACAGATTCTCGCCATGCCACCTGGTAGGAGCGACCTGTCAGGTAGGACGCAATCCAAGCGTGGGCCGCGCCTCCCCTCCTCTCCTCCTCTCCTCTCCTCCTCCTCTCTCCTCCCCTCCTCTCCTCCTCCTCTCTCCTCCCCTCCTCTGCTCCTCCTCTCTCCTCCCCTCCTCTCCTCCTCCTCTCTCCTCCCCTCCTCCTCTCCTCCCCTCCTCTCCTCCCTCCTCTACTCTCCTCTTCTCTTCTCTTCTCCTCTCCTCTCCTCTCTCCCTCTCCTCTCCTCTCCTCTCCTCTCCTCTCCTCCCCTCCTTCCCCCTCCTCTTCTTCTCTCCTCTCCTCTCCCATCCCCTCCTCTCCTCTTCTCCTCTCCTCCCCTCCTTTTCCCCCTCCTCTCTTCTTCTCTCCCTCCCCTCTCCCATCCCATCCTCTCCCCTCCTCTCCTCCCCTCTCCCATCACATCCCCTCCCCTCCCCTCCTCTCCTCTCCTCTCCTCTCCTCTCCTCTCCTCTCCTCTCCTCTCCTCTCCTCTCCTCTCCTCTCCTTACACAATCCTACAACTTATAGAGGATCATCCTGTGACAGCTCATTTACCCTTCGGGGGGGGGTTGTATTTTCCTTGCGACAAGGCAATTTGTTTGGTGGGTTAAAACCCTAAACCCCTTCCTCCATCCTCTTTGTATCTGGCTGCATCCAAAATGGCACCCTATATTGCTTGTGCTCTACTTTTAACCAGAGCCCTATGGGTCCTAGTGCACTATATTCGGAATAAGTCGTCATTCGGAACACACCCCATATCCTCCGTTACCACATTAAACTGTCCAAGGAATACATCTTGACAGGTTTTTTACAGCATGTCTATCTCAAAGCAGGGGGAGACGACAGTGAGCCGGGTCAGATCTTTACAGGGATATTCTGCTGGGCTGATATGGAACCTTATGCCCTGTCTGGCGCATCGTAGATGAGAGGTAGTAGAGAGGAGAAGAGGAGTGCACTACACTGATTTTAAGACAGCCCTGGTGTCCTGTCTGTCTGGTCTGGTCTGGTCTGGTGTGGTCTGTCTGGTCTGGTCTGGTGTGGTCTGTCTGTCTGGTCTGGTCTGGTCTGGTCTGGTCTGGTCTGGTCTGTCTGTCTGTCTGTCTGTCTGTCTGTCTGTCTGTCTGTCTGTCTGTCTGTCTGTCTGTCTGTCTGTCTGTCTGTCTGTCTGTCTGTCTGTCTGTCTGTCTGTCTGTCTGTCTGTCTGTCTGTCTGTCTGTATCCCAGGAGTACATATAGAGTGTAGTGTTGCAGGTTGAGTCCCAAATGGCACCCTATTCCCTTTTTAGAGCCCAATGGGCCACGGTCTCAAGTAGTGCACTACATAGGGAATAGAGTGCCATAGGGTCCAGGTCTCAAGTAGTGCACTACATAGGGAATAGAGTGCCATAGGGCCCGGGTCTCAAGTAGTGCACTACATAGGGAATAAGGTGCCATAGGGCCCCGGTCTCAAGTAGTGCACTACATAGGGAATAGAGTGCCATAGGGCCCGGGTCTCAAGTAGTGCACTACATAGGGAATAAGGTGCCATAGGGCCCCGGTCTCAAGTAGTGCACTACATAGGGAATAAGGTGCCAAAGGGCCCGGGTCTCAGGTAGTGCACTACATAGGGAATAAGGTACCATAGGGCCCCGGTCTCAAGTCGTGCACTACATAGGGAATAAGGTGCCATAGGGCCTCAGACCTGGTGTCCTGTCTCCCATGAGAATATATAGTGTGATACCTGTCCCAGCCTGCAACTAATTACCCAGCCTTCAGACAGTTACCCAGTCTTACCCAGCCTTCAGACAGTTACCCTGCCTTCAGACAGTTACCCAGCCTTCAGACAGTTACCCAGCCTTCAGACAGTTACTAAGCCTTCAGACAGTTACCCAGCCTTCAGACAGTTACTAAGCATTCAGACAGTTACCCAGCCTTCAGACAGTTACCCTGCCTTCAGACAGTTACCCAGCCTTCAGACAGTTACCCAGCCTTCAGACAGTTACTAAGCCTTCAGACAGTTACCCAGCCTTCAGACAGTTACTAAGCCTTCAGACAGTTACCCAGCCTTCAGACAGTTACTAAGCCTTCAGACAGTTACCCAGCCTTCAGACAGTTACCCAGCCTTCAGACAGTTACTAAGCCTTCAGACAGTTACCCAGCCTTCAGACAGTTACCCAGCCTTCAGACAGTTACCCAGCCTTCAGACAGTTACCCAGTCTTACCCAGCCTTCAGACAGTTACCCTGCCTTCAGACAGTTACCCAGCCTTCAGACAGTTACCCAGCCTTCAGACAGTTACTAAGCCTTCAGACAGTTACCCAGCCTTCAGACAGTTACTAAGCCTTCAGACAGTTACCCAGCCTTCAGACAGTTACCCTGCCTTCAGACAGTTACCCAGCCTTCAGACAGTTACCCAGCCTTCAGACAGTTACCCAGCCTTCAGACAGTTACTAAGCCTTCTGACAGTTACCCAGCCTTCAGACTGTTACCTCAGACAGTTACCCAGCCTTCAGACAGTTACCCAGCCTTCAAACAGTTACTCAGCCTTCAGACAGTTACTAAGCCTTCAGACAGTTACCCAACCTTCAGACTGTTACCTCAGACAGTTACCCAGCCTTCAGACAGTTACCCAGCCTTCAGACAGTTACCCAACCTTCAGACAGTTACTAAGCCTTCTGACAGTTACCCAGCCTTCAGACTGTTACCTCAGACAGTTACCCAGCCTTCAGACAGTTACCCAGCCTTCAGACAGTTACCCAGCCTTCAGACTGTTACCTCAGACAGTTACCCAGCCTTCAGACAGTTACCCAGCCTTCAAACAGTTACTCAGCCTTCAGACAGTTACTAAGCCTTCAGACAGTTACCCAACCTTCAGACTGTTACCTCAGACAGTTACCCAGCCTTCAGACAGTTACCCAGCATTCAGAGAGTAACTAAGCCTTCAGACAGTTACCCAGCCTTCAGAGAGTAACTAAGCCTTCAGACAGTTACCCAGCCTTCAGACAGTTACCTCAGACAGTTACCCTGCCTTCAGACAGTTACCCAGCCTTTAGACAGTTACTAAGCCTTCAGACAGTTACTAAGCCTTCAGACAGTTACTAAGCCTTCAGACAGTTACCCAGCCTTCAGAAGGTTACCCAGCCTTCAGACAGTTACTAAGCCTTCAGACAGTTACCCAGCCTTCAGACAGTTACCCAGCCGTCAGACAGTTACTAAGCCTTCAGACAGTTACCCTGCCTTCAGACAGTTACTAAGCCTTCAGACAGTTACCCAACCTTCAGACAGTTACCCTGCCTTCAGACAGTTACCCAGCCTTCAGACAGTTAGACAGTTACCCAGCCTTCAGACAGTTTACCCAGTTACCCTGCCTTCAGACAGTTACCCAGCCTTCAGACAGTTACCCAGCCTTCAGACAGTTACTCAGCTTTCAGACAGTTACCCAGCCTTCAGACAGTTACTAAGCCTTCAGACAGTTACCCAGCCTTCAGACAGTTACCCAGCCTTCAGACAGTTACCTCAGACAGTTACCCAGCCTGCAACTAATTAACCAGCCTTCAGACAGTTACCCAGCCTTCAGACAGTTACCCAGTCTTACCCTGCCTTCAGACAGTTACCCAACCTTCAGACAGTTACCCTGCCGTCAGACAGTTACCCAGCCTTCAGACAGTTACCCAGCCTTCAGACAGTTACTAAGCCTTCAGACAGTTACCCAGCCTTCAGACAGTTTCTAAGCCTTCAGACAGTTACCCAGCCTTACCCTGCCTTCAGACAGTTACCCAACCTTCAGACAGTTACCCAACGTTTAGACAGTTACCCATCCTTCAGACAGTTACCCAGCCTTCAGACAGTTACTAAGCCTTCAGACAGTTACCCAGCCTTCAGACAGTTACTAAGCCTTCAGACAGTTACCCAGCCTTCAGACAGTTTCTAAGCCTTCAGACAGTTACCCAGCCTTCAGACAGTTACTAAGCCTTCAGACAGTTACCCAGCCTTCAGACAGTTACTAATCCTTCAGACAGTTACCCAACCTTCAGACAGTTACTAAGCCTTCAGACAGTTACCCAGCCTTCAGACAGTTACCCAGCCTTCAGACAGTTACCCAGCCTTCAGACAGTTACTAAGCCTTCTGACAGTTACCCAGCCTTCAGACTGTTACCTCAGACAGTTACCCAGCCTTCAGACAGTTACCCAGCCTTCAGACAGTTACCCAGCCTTCAGACAGTTACCCAACCTTCAGACTGTTACCTCAGACAGTTACCCAGCCTTCAGACAGTTACCCAGCCTTCAGACAGTTACCCAGCCTTCAGACAGTTACTAAGCCTTCAGACAGTTACCCAACCTTCAGACTGTTACCTCAGACAGTTACCCAGCCTTCAGACAGTTACCCAGCCTTCAGACAGTTACCCAGCCTTCAGACAGTTACTAAGCCTTCAGACAGTTACCCAGCCTTCAGACAGTTACTAAGCCTTCAGACAGTTACCCAGCCTTCAGACAGTTACTAAGCCTTCAGACAGTTACCCAGCCTTCAGACAGTTACCCAGCCTTCAGACAGTTACCCAGCCTTCAGACAGTTACTAAGCCTTCAGACAGTTACCCAGCCTTCAGACAGTTACCCAGCCTTCAGACAGTTACCCAACCTTCAGACTGTTACCTCAGACTGTTACCCAGCCTTCAGACAGTTACCCAGCCTTCAAACAGTTACTCAGCCTTCAGACAGTTACTAAGCCTTCAGACAGTTACCCAACCTTCAGACTCTTACCTCAGACAGTTACCCAGCCTTCAGACAGTTACCCAGCCTTCAGAGAGTAACTAAGCCTTCAGACAGTTACCCAGCCTTCAGAGAGTAACTAAGCCTTCAGACAGTTACCCAGCCTTCAGACAGTTACCTCAGACAGTTACCCTGCCTTCAGACAGTTACCCAGCCTTTAGACAGTTACTAAGCCTTCAGACAGTTACTAAGCCTTCAGACAGTTACTAAGCCTTCAGACAGTTACCCAGCCTTCAGAAGGTTACCCAGCCTTCAGACAGTTACTAAGCCTTCAGACAGTTACCCAGCCTTCAGACAGTTACCCAGCCTTCAGACAGTTACTAAGCCTTCAGACAGTTACCCTGCCTTCAGACAGTTACTAAGCCTTCAGACAGTTACCCAACCTTCAGACAGTTACCCTGCCTTCAGACAGTTACCCAGCCTTCAGACAGTTACCCAGCCTTCAGACAGTTACCCAGCCTTCAGACAGTTACTAAGCCTTCAGACAGTTACTAAGCCTTCAGACAGTTACCCAGCCTTCAGACAGTTACCCAGCCTTCAGACAGTTACTAAGCTTTCAGACAGTTACCCAGCCTTCAGACAGTTACTAAGCCTTCAGACAGTTACCCAGCCTTCAGACAGTTACCCAGCCTTCAGACAGTTACCTCAGACAGTTACCCAGCCTGCAACTAATTAACCAGCCTTCAGACAGTTACCCAGCCTTCAGACAGTTACCCAGTCTTACCCTCAGACAGTTACCCTAAGCCTTCAGACAGTTACCCAACCTTCAGACAGTTACCCTGCCGTCAGACAGTTACCCAGCCTTCAGACAGTTACCCAGCCTTCAGACAGTTACTAAGCCTTCAGACAGTTACCCAGCCTTCAGACAGTTTCTAAGCCTTCAGACAGTTACCCAGCCTTACCCTGCCTTCAGACAGTTACCCAACCTTCAGACAGTTACCCAACCTTTAGACAGTTACCCATCCTTCAGACAGTTACCCAGCCTTCAGACAGTTACTAAGCCTTCAGACAGTTACCCAGCCTTCAGACAGTTACTAAACCTTCAGACAGTTACCCAGCCTTCAGACAGTTTCTAAGCCTTCAGACAGTTACCCAGCCTTCAGACAGTTACTAAGCCTTCAGACAGTTACCCAGCCTTCAGACAGTTACTAATCCTTCAGACAGTTACCCAACCTTCAGACAGTTACTAAGCCTTCAGACAGTTACCCAGCCTTCAGACAGTTACCCAGCCTTCAGACAGTTACCCAGCCTTCAGACAGTTACTAAGCCTTCTGACAGTTACCCAGCCTTCAGACTGTTACCTCAGACAGTTACCCAGCCTTCAGACAGTTACCCAGCCTTCAGACAGTTACCCAGCCTTCAGACAGTTACCCAGCCTTCAGACAGTTACCCAACCTTCAGACTGTTACCTTCAGACAGTTACCCAGCCTTCAGACAGTTACCCAGCCTTCAGACAGTTACCCAGCCTTCAGACAGTTACTAAGCCTTCAGACAGTTACCCAACCTTCAGACTGTTACCTCAGACAGTTACCCAGCCTTCAGACAGTTACCCAGCCTTCAGACAGTTACCCAACCTTCAGACAGTTACCTTCAGACAGTTACCCAGCCTTCAGACAGTTACCCAGCCTTCAGACAGTTACCCTAAGCCTTCAGACAGTTACCCAGCCTTCAGACAGTTCAGACAGTTACCCAGCCTTCAGACAGTTACCCAGCCTTCAGACAGTTACCCAGCCTTCAGACAGTTACCCAGCCTTCAGACAGTTACCCAGCCTTCAGACAGTTACTAAGCCTTCAGACAGTTACCCAGCCTTCAGACAGTTACTAAGCCTTCAGACAGTTACCCAGCCTTCAGACAGTTTCCCAGCCTTCAGACAGTTACCCAGCCTTCAGACAGTTACTAAGCCTTCAGACAGTTACCCAGCCTTCAGACAGTTACTAATCCTTCAGACAGTTACCCAAGCCTTCAGACAGTTACTAAGCCTTCAGACAGTTACCCAGCCTTCAGACAGTTACCCAGCCTTCAGACAGTTACCCAGCCTTCAGACTAAGCCTTCAGACAGTTACTCCAGCCTTCTGACAGTTACCCAGCCTTCAGACAGTTACCTCAGACAGTTACCCAGCCTTCAGACAGTTACCCAGCCTTCAGACAGTTACCCAGCCTTCAGACAGTTACCCAGCCTTCAGACAGTTACCCAACCTTCAGACTGTTACCTCAGACAGTTACCCAGCCTTCAGACAGTTACCCAGCCTTCAGACAGTTACTAAGCCTTCAGACAGTTACCCAACCTTCAGACTGTTACCTCAGACAGTTACCCAGCCTTCAGACAGTTACCCAGCCTTCAGACAGTTACCCAACCTTCAGACAGTTACCCAGCCTTCAGACAGTTACCCAGCCTTCAGACAGTTACTAAGCCTTCAGACAGTTACCCAGCCTTCAGACAGTTACTAAGCCTTCAGACAGTTACCCAGCCTTCAGACAGTTACTAAGCCTTCAGACAGTTACCCAGCCTTCAGACAGTTACCCAGCCTTCAGACAGTTACCCAGCCTTCAGACAGTTACTAAGCCTTCTGACAGTTACCCAGCCTTCAGACTGTTACCTCAGACAGTTACCCAGCCTTCAGACAGTTACCCAGCCTTCAGACAGTTACCCAGCCTTCAGACAGTTACCCAACCTTCAGACTGTTACCTCAGACAGTTACCCAGCCTTCAGACAGTTACCCAGCCTTCAAACAGTTACTCAGCCTTCAGACAGTTACTAAGCCTTCAGACAGTTACCCAACCTTCAGACTGTTACCTCAGACAGTTACCCAGCCTTCAGACAGTTACCCAGCCTTCAGAGAGTAACTAAGCCTTCAGACAGTTACCCAGCCTTCAGAGAGTAACTAAGCCTTCAGACAGTTACCCAGCCTTCAGACAGTTACCTCAGACAGTTACCCAGCCTTCAGACAGTTACCCAGCCTTTAGACAGTTACTAATCCTTCAGACAGTTACTAAGCCTTCAGACAGTTACTAAGCCTTCAGACAGTTACCCAGCCTTCAGACAGTTACCCAGCCTTCAGACAGTTACTAAGCCTTCAGACAGTTACCCAGCCTTCAGACAGTTACCCAGCCTTCAGACAGTTACTAAGCCTTCAGACAGTTACCCTGCCTTCAGACAGTTACTAAGCCTTCAGACAGTTACCCAACCTTCAGACAGTTACCCTGCCTTCAGACAGTTACCCAGCCTTCAGACAGTTACCCAGCCTTCAGACAGTTACCCAGCCTTCAGACAGTTACTAAGCCTTCAGACAGTTACCCTGCCTTCAGACAGTTACCCAGCCTTCAGACAGTTACCCAGCCTTCAGACAGTTACTAAGCTTTCAGACAGTTACCCAGCCTTCAGACAGTTACCCAGCCTTCAGACAGTTACCCAGCCTTCAGACAGTTACCCAGCCTTCAGACAGTTACTAAGCCTCAGACAGTTACCCAGCCTTCAGACAGTTACCCAGCCTTCAGACAGTTACCCAGCCTTCAGACAGTTACCCAGTCTTACCCTGCCTTCAGACAGTTACCCAACCTTCAGACAGTTACCCTGCCGTCAGACAGTTACCCAGCCTTCAGACAGTTACCCAGCCTTCAGACAGTTACTAAGCCTTCAGACAGTTACCCAGCCTTCAGACAGTTTCTAAGCCTTCAGACAGTTACCCAGCCTTACCCTGCCTTCAGACAGTTACCCAACCTTCAGACAGTTACCTAAGCCTTCAGACAGTTACCCATCCTTCAGACAGTTACCCAGCCTTCAGACAGTTACTAAGCCTTCAGACAGTTACCCAGCCTTCAGACAGTTACTAAGCCTTCAGACAGTTACCCAGCCTTCAGACAGTTACCCAGCCTTCAGACAGTTACCCAGCCTTCAGACCTCAGTTACCCAGCCTTCAGACAGTTACCCAGCCTTCAGACAGTTTCAGAGTTACCCAGCCTTCAGACAGTTACCTCAGCCTTCAGACAGTTACCCAGCCTTCAGACAGTTACCCAGCCTTCAGACAGTTATTAAGCCTTCAGACAGTTACCCAGCCTTCAGACAGTTACCTCAGACAGTTACCCAGCCTTCAGACAGTTACCTCAGACAGTTACCCAGCCTTCAGACAGTTACCCAGCCTTCAGACAGTTACCCAGCCTTCAGACAGTTACCCAGCCTTCAGACAGTTACCCAGCCTTCAGACAGTTACCCAGCCTTCAGACAGTTACCCAGCCTTCAGACAGTTACCCAGCCTTCAGACAGTTACCTCAGACAGTTACCCAGCCTTCAGACAGTTACCCAGCCTTCAGACAGTTACCCAGCCTTCAGACAGTTACCCAACCTTCAGCCTTCAGACAGTTACCCAGCCTTCAGACAGTTATCCAGCCTTCAGACAGTTACCCAGCATTCAGACAGTTACTCAGACAGTTACCCAGCCTTCAGACAGTTACTAAGCCTTCAGACAGTTACCCAACCTTCAGACTGTTACCTCAGACAGTTACCCAGCCTTCAGAGAGTTACCCAGCCTTCAGAGAGTAACTAAGCCTGCAGACAGTTACCCAGCCTTCAGAGAGTAACTAAGCTTTCAGACAGTTACCCAGCCTTCAGACAGTTACCTCAGACAGTTACCCAGCCTTCAGACAGTTACCCAGCCTTTAGACAGTTACTAATCCTTCAGACAGTTACTAAGCCTTCAGACAGTTACTAAGCCTTCAGACAGTTACCCAGCCTTCAGACAGTTACTAAGCCTTCAGACAGTTACCCAGCCTTCAGACAGTTACCCAGCCTTCAGACAGTTACTAAGCCTTCAGACAGTTACCCTGCCTTCAGACAGTTACTAAGCCTTCAGACAGTTACCCAACCTTCAGACAGTTACCCTGCCTTCAGACAGTTACCCAGCCTTCAGACAGTTACCCAGCCTTCAGACAGTTACCCAGCCTTCAGACAGTTACTAAGCCTTCAGACAGTTACCCAGCCTTCAGACAGTTACCCAGCCTTCAGACAGTTACCCAGCCTTCAGACAGTTACTAAGCCTTCAGACAGTTACCCAACCTTCAGACAGTTACTAAGCCTTCAGACAGTTACCCTGCCTTCAGACAGTTACCCAACCTTCAGACAGTTACCCAACCTTCAGCATTCAGACAGTTACCCAGCCTTCAGACAGTTACTAAGCCTTCAGACAGTTGCCCAGCCTTCAGACAGTTACCCAGCCTTCAGACAGTTACCCAGCCTTCAGACAGTTACCCAGCCTTCAGACAGTTACCCAACCATTCAGACAGTTACCCAGCCTGCAGAGAGTTAACCATCCTTCAGACAGTTACCCAGCCTTCAGACAGTTACCCAGCCTTCTAATAAAAGTTACCCTGCCTTCAGACAGCTACCCAACCTTCAGACAGTTACCCAGCCTTCAGACAGTTACCCAGCCTTCAGACAGTTACTAAGCCTTCAGACAGTTACCCAGCCTTCAGACAGTTTCTAAGCCTTCAGACAGTTACCCAGCCTTACCCTGCCTTCAGACAGTTACCCAACCTTCAGACAGTTACCCAACCTTTAGACAGTTACCCATCCTTCAGACAGTTACCCAGCCTTCAGACAGTTACTAAGCCTTCAGACAGTTACCCAGCCTTCAGACAGTTACTAAGCCTTCAGACAGTTACCCAGCCTTCAGACAGTTTCTAAGCCTTCAGACAGTTACCCAGCCTTCAGACAGTTACTAAGCCTTCAGACAGTTACCCAACCTTCAGACAGTTACTAAGCCTTCAGACAGTTACTAAGCCTTCAGACAGTTACCCAGCCTTCAGACAGTTACCCAGCCTTCAGACAGTTACCCAGCCTTCAGACAGTTACCCAGCCTTCAGACAGTTACCTCAGACAGTTACCCAGCGTTCAGACAGTTACCCAGCCTTCAGACAGTTACCCAGCCTTCAGACAGTTACCTCAGATGGTTACCCAGCCTTCAGACAGTTACCTCAGACAGTTATGGGGCCCAGCCTTCAGACAGTTACCCAGCCTTCAGATTTATGTTAGTTTAAGCCTAGGGTCAGTTTACAGTTACCCAGCCTTCAGACAGTTACCTCAACAGTTACCCAGCCTTCAGACAGTTACCCAGCCTTCAGGACTACCTGTTGACCCAGCCTTCACCTGGCCAGTTACCCAGCCTTGGGACAGTTGTCCCAGCCTTCACTTGCTGTCCCCAGTCCACCTGGCCATGTTACCCAGCCTGTTCAGACTTAGTTATTCAAGCCTTTAGACAGTTACCCAGCCTTCAGACAGTTACCTCAGACAGTTACCCAGCCTTCAGACAGTTCTTTCTCAGAGGTTACCCAGCCTTCAGACAGTTACCTCAGATGGTTACCCAGCCTTCAGACAGTTGCTCCAGCCTTCAACTGTTCTGCCAGATTAGTTACCCAGCCTTTAGACAGTTACATCTTGGTCATGTTCTGTTACCGGCACCAGCCTTCAGACAGTTATTAAGTTCCTTCAGACAGTTACTTCCTAGCCTTTAGACAGTTATTAAGCCTTCAGACAGTTACACCTGCAGCTGTTTGGGGTTTTAGACAGTTACCCAGCACTTTGAGATTCAGCTGAGACAGCTATATAAATTACTAAGCCTTCAGACAGTTACCCAGCCTTCAGACAGTTACTAAGCCTTCAGACAGTTACCCAGCCTTCAGACAGTTACCTCAGACAGTTACCCAGCCTTCAGACAGTTACCCAGACCTTCAGACAGTTACCCAGCCTTCAGACAGTTACCCAGCCTTCAGACAGTTACCCAGCCTTTCAGACAGTTACTAAGCCTTCAGACAGTTACCCAGCCTTCAGACAGTTAAGCCTTCTGACAGTTACCCAGCCTTCAGCCTTCAGCCTTCAGACAGTTACCCAGCCTTCAGACAGTTACCCAGCCTTCAGACAGTTACCCAGCCTTCAGACAGTTACTAAGCCTTCAGACAGTTACCCAGACCTTCAGACAGTTACCCTAAGCCTTCAGACAGTTGCCTCAGATAGTTACCCAGCCTTCAGACAGTTACCCAGCCTTCAGACAGTTACCCAACCTTCAGACAGTTACCCAGCCTTCAGACAGTTACCCAACCTTCAGACAGTTACCCTAAGCCTTCAGACAGTTACCCAACATTCAGACAGTTGCCCAGCCTGTCTTTCCCACAAGCGTTGTATTTGAGAGTCTGTTAAGAGCTATGATGACAGATTGATAGAACTAGGACCTTTGTAAAATATCATTTTGTTCTGCTGTTCTAATAAAAGTATCTCTGTAATTGTCACACATGTAGCATCTGTCAGAGTTTTTCTGTCCGGAGTTTTTATTTTTCTGTCCGGAGTTTTTCTTTTTCTGTCCGGAGTTTTTCTTTTTCTGTCCAGAGTTCTTCTGTCCTGTGTTTTTCTGTCCAGAGTTCTTCTGTCCAGAGTTCTTCTGTCCGGAGTTCTTCTGTCCGGAGTTCTTCTGTCCGGAGTTCTTCTGTCCGGAGTTTTTCTTTTTCTGTCCAGAGTTCTTCTGTCCTGTGTTTTTCTGTCCAGAGTTCTTCTGTCCAGAGTTCTTCTGTCCGGAGTTCTTCTGTCCGGAGTTCTTCTGTCCGGAGTTCTTCTGTCCGGAGTTCTTCTGTCCGGAGTTTTTCTGTCCAGAATTCTTGTGTCCAGAGTTTTTCTGTCCAGAGTTTTTCTGTCGAGAGTTCGTCTGTCCAGACCTTAGCAGCAGAAGAAGCTCTCGTCTCTTCCTTTAGATGACATTAAAGCTAATCTGAAACGGCTGCAACTTTCTGCCCTCTAAAACTGACTGTAGCTTAGCAGCTTATCAACTCAGCTCATTTTCAACTTAACATTCCTCCTTCTCTCCTCCTCCTCCTCCTCCTCTCTCCTCCTCTCGTCCTCCCCTCTCTTCCTCCTCCTCTCCTCTCATCCTCTCTCTCTCCTCCACTCCTTCCCTCTCTGAGCTCTGTTCCTCCTCTCTGGTCTAACATAGTGCACTATATAGGTAATAGGATGCTATTTGGAACAAAGCCAGGAGTGAGACATCTCCATCCTTACCTCCACAAGGTGTTACAGGAATAGAGAGACAAAGATAAAGAGAGAGAGAGAAAGAGAGGGAGAGAGAGAGAACGTGATAGAGAGA
>NC_060181.1:96745434-96762934 GCF_021184085.1 Oncorhynchus gorbuscha | reverse complement strand
AGAATACTGTAAATATGTAGAGTTCATCAGAAGTAGAAGAATATAGAAGGAATGAATGTATTAAAGATCATTTATTATTTATTTATTTCACCATGTCCCCCGTTTTTGTGTTCGTCTGTCGCTCCCCAAAGTAATAAATATGGAATTCAAAGGAAATGCAAACCACCCTGCCCTCTCCCATCTGGACAAGAGGAATACCTATGTAGGAATGCTGTTCATCGACTACAGCTCAGCATTTAATGCCAGAGTACCCTCCAAGCTCATCATTAAGCTGGAGGCCCTGGGTCTGAACCCCGCCCTGTGCAACTGGGTCCTGGACTTCCTGACAACACCTCCACTTCGGTGATCCTCAACACAGGGGTCCAACTCTCCTGTACTCCCAGGAGGGAGCTCAAGACACCTACAGCACCCGATGTCACAGGAAGGACAAAAAGATCATTGAGGACAACAACCCCCCGAGCCACTGCCTGTTCACCCCGCTATCATCCAGAAGGCGAGGTCAGTACAGGTGCATCAAAGCTGGGACCGAGAGACTGAAAAACAGCTTCTATCTCAAGGCCATCAGATTGTTAAACAGCCACCACTAACATTGAGAGGCTGCAGCCAACATACTGACCTAAAATCACTTTAATAAATGGGTTACTGTCACTTTAATAATGTTTACATATCTGCTGTGTATATAATACAAATTAATTTGCCATCAGATTGTTAAATAGCCATCACTAGCCAGGAATCCACCTGGTTACTCAACCCTGCACCTTAGAGGCTGCTGCCCCATATACAGAGACATGGAGTCACTGGCCACTTGAATCATGTTTACATACTGCTTTCCTCATCTCATATGTAAATACTGTATTATATTCTACTGTATTTTAGTCAATGACACTCTGACATTGTTTGTCCTAATATTTATATATTTCTTAATTCCATTATTTTACTTTTAGATTTGTGTGTATTGTTGTGAATTGTTAGATATTACTGCACTGTTGGAGCTAGAAACACAAGCATTTAGTTAGATACTACTGTTGGAGCTAGGAACACAAGCATTTAGTTAGATACTACTGTTGGAGCTAGGAACACAAGCATTTAGTTAGATACTACTGTTGGAGCTAGGAACACAAGCATTTAGTTAGATACTACTGTTGGAGCTAGAAACACTAGCATTTAGTTAGATATTACTGCACTGTTGGAGCTAGAAACACAAGCATTTAGTTAGATATTACTGCACTGTTGGAGCTAGGAACACAAGCATTTAGTTAGATACTACTGTTGGAGCTAGGAACACAAGCATTTAGTTAGATATTACTGTTGGAGCTAGGAACACAAGCATTTAGTTAGATATTACTGTTGGAGCTAGAAACACAAGCATTTAGTTAGATATTACTGTACTGTTGGAGCTAGGAACACAAGCATTTAGTTAGATACTACTGTACTGTTGGAGCTAGAAACACATACATTTAGTTAGATACTACTGTTGGAGCTAGAAACACAAGCATTTAGTTAGATACTACTGTACTGTTGGAGCTAGGAACACAAGCATTTAGTTAGATACTACTGTACTGTTGGAGCTAGAAACACAAGCATTTAGTTAGATATTACTGTTGGAGCTAGAAACACAAGCATTTAGTTAGATATTACTGTACTGTTGGAGCTAGGAACACAAGCATTTAGTTAGATACTACTGTACTGTTGGAGCTAGGAACACAAGCATTTAGTTAGATACTACTGCACTGTTGGAGCTAGAAACACAAGCATTTAGTTAGATATTACTGTTGGGGCTAGGAACACAAGCATTTAGTTAGATACTACTGCACTGTTGGAGCTAGAAACACAAGCATTTAGTTAGATATTACTGTTGGAGCTAGAAACACAAGCATTTAGTTAGATACTACTGCACTGTTGGAGCTAGGAACACAAGCATTTAGTTAGATACTACTGCACTGTTGGAGCTAGGAACACAAGCATTTAGTTAGATACTACTGCACTGTTGGAGCTAGGAACACAAGCATTTAGTTAGATACTACTGCACTGTTGGAGCTAGGAACACAAGCATTTAGTTAGATATTACTGCACTGTTGGAGATAGGAACATGGACTGGGATATGTTTCGTATTGCGTCAGATAACAATATTGACGAATACGCTGATTCGGTGTGCAAGTTCATTAGGACGTGCATTGAAGATGTCATTCCCATAGCAACGATTAAAACATTCCCTAACCAGAAACCGTGGATTGATGGCAGCATTCGCGTGAAACTGAAAGCGCGAACCACTGCTTTTAATCATGTCAACATTTGTAAAGGTTGAATTTTGGGGGGGGTTTTGCGTTTTTAATACATTTTGGGTCCAGAAAATGCGCTCTGTTCCTTCTTCAAATTCTGTCACTATGTGTATTTTAGTGTAATTAAACATGACACAGAAGAATGATCCGATATAACTATGTTATGGATTTTAGAACCCGGTGTATTATTGAGTGCATTTTTGGAACTAAAAATGTAGCCAGTTCTTGAATAGCTTTTCTTACTCCTCCCCCCTTTTTTTCTCCCCGATTTCATTGTTTCCAATTGGTAGTTACAGTCTTGTCTCATCGCTGCAAATCCCGTATGGACTCTGGAGAGGCGAAGGCCGAGAGCCGCACTGCTTCTTGACACACTTAACCCGGAAGCCAGCCGCATCAATGTGTTCGGAGGAAAACACCATACACTTGGCAACCGTGTCAGCGTGCACTGCGCCCGGCCCACCACAGGAGTCGCTATTGCGCAAGGAGACAAGGACATCCTGCGGACCAAACCCTCCCCTAACCCGGACGACGCTGGTACCATTAATAGAAGATGAAGACTCCACTATTCTAATGTTCCATTAATAGAAGAAGACTCCACTATTCTAATGTTCCATTAATAGAAGAAGACTCCACTATTCTAATGCTCCATTAATAGAAGAAGACTCCACTATTCTAATGTTCCATTAATAGAAGAAGACTCCACTATTCTAATGTTCCATTAATAGAAGAAAAAGACTCCACTATTCCACCTCCAAATGTAGTTCTCCCCATAACCTGGAAAGCCCATAATAAGGTTGTTTTGTGAGTGTTCCATATGGGGACATTTGTTAGACAAAGATGGATGTGGGGATCAGGAGATGAACTGCAAATGAGGGGAGAATCTGTTGTTTAAGTGGAGAGAGAGAGTGGGTCAGTCCCAAATGGCACGCTATTCCCTATTTAGTGCACTGATTTGTCCCAAATGGCACCCTATTCCCTATTTAGTGCACTACGTAGTCCCAAATGGCACCCTATTCCCTATTTAGTGCACTACGTAGTCCCAAATGTCACCCTATTCCCTATTTAGTGCACTACGTAGTCCCAAATGGCACCCTATTCCCTATTTAGTGCACTACGTAGTCCCAAATGGCACCCTATTCCCTATTTAGTGCACTACATAGTCCCAAATGGCACCCTATTCCCTATTTAGTGCACTACTTAGTCCTAAATGGCACCCCATTCCCTATTTAGTGCACTACTTAGTCCCAAATGCCACCCTATTTTCTATTTAGTGCACTACTTTTGACCAGGGCTATATTAGGGAATATGGTGCCATTTGGGACGCATTTACTCTCTACTGACGAGTCCCTCCTCTCCTCCCTCCTCTCCTCCCTCCTCTCCTCCCCCCTTGCTCCTCTCCATCTTTCCTCCTCCTCTCCTCTTCAGCTCTGTCCCTGTTTCTCTCCTCCTCTCTCTCACCCCTCCTCCTCCTCCGCCTCCTCCTCCCATCCTCTTCAGCTCTCTCCCTGTTCCTCTCCTCCTCTCTCTCTCTCTCTCTCTCTCTCTCTCTCTCTCTCTCTCTCTCTCTCACTCCTCCTCCTCCTCCTCCTCCTCCTCCTCCTCCTCCTCCTCCTCCTTTTCAGCTCTCTCCCTGTTCCTCTCTCTCTCTCCTCTCCTCCTCCTCCTCCCTCCTCCTCCTCCTCCCTCCTCCTCCTCCTCCTCCTCCTCCTCCTCCTCCTCCTCGTCCTGTCCTCTTGCAGAACAGTGGGGAGGTGTTCATAGCACACCATGAATACAGAGGACACAGATGTAAAAACAGCAGACATGCAGAGGTAAGGTCTTCACCGTATTGGCTAGAGTGTAGTAACCATATGGACTGGACAGGAACACAGCAGCATCTTTATACAGGTCATGTGTTACAGTGTAGGCTTACACAACCCTCAGAGAACAATGATGATTGATGTTATCTAAGGAAATAAGTATTTAATCAAAGTCAATTCCATTTGTAACTCTACAATATCCAACCATATAATGATGTGTAGTAATACCTGGTTCTATCTGGTCTTGAGAGCACAATTCTTGTAAACGTTTCTTTATTCAGACATTTCAGTTCTATTAAACCCTCAAGTTCCGGAATGGTTTGAAAATGGCTGCCGTTGTGGTCTGGGAGAAATGAGGGCCGTTGTGGTCTGGGAGAAATGAGGGCCGTTGTGGTCTGGAGAGAAATGAGAGCCGTTGTGGTCTGGGAGAAATGAGGGCCGTTGTGGTCTGGGAGAAATGAGGGCCGTTGTGGTCTGGAGAGAAATGAGAGCCGTTGTGGTCTGGGAGAAATGAGGGCCGTTGTGGTCTGGGAGAAATGAGAGCCGTTGTGGTTGGAGAGAAATGAGAGCTGTTGTGGTCGGAGAGAACTGGGAGACGTTGTGGTTGGAGAGAAATGAGAGCTGTTGTGGTCTGGAGAGAACTGGGAGACGTTGTGGTTGGAGAGAAATGAGAGCCGTTGTGGTCTGGGAGAAATGAGGACCGTTGTGGTCGGAGAGAAATGAGGACCGTTGTGGTCGGAGAGAAATGAGAGCCGTTGTGGTTGGAGAGAAATCCAAACCAGTCTACAGTAATTGGAATGAATGGCAATAGAGTCATAGGTGATGCATATCCTGCTTTTACTTGTGCAGGTAAATAAACGTAGGGCGTGTGTTATATCAGCAATTATAAACTGGGTGGTTCGAGCCCTGAATGCTGATTGGCTGACAGCCGTGGTATATCAGACCGTATACCACAGGTATGACAAAACATTTATTTTTAGTGCTCTAATTACATTGGTAACCAGTTTATATTAGCAATAAGGCACCTCTGGGTGTGGTATATGACCAATATAGCCGTGGTATATTGGCCATATACCACACCCATTCGTGCCTTATTGCTTAAATATGTAATAAGAATTATAGTCAACCTAAAATATTGTCATATCATTAAATACAGTTTATACAGGGTTTTGTTGTACTTTTATCAATTTCCACTGAAGATTTACCTGAAGAACGGTGCAGGTGCAACGTTCGGTAACAGACTGACGGCACCAACAGCACAAATCAGCACTAAACATCTCCACTGTTGTTTCATTCTGTTACTAAACATCACTGTTGTTTCATTCTGTTACTAACCATCACTGTTGTTTCATTCTGTTACTAAACATCTCCACTGTTGTTTCATTCTGTTACTAACCATCACTGTTGTTTCATTCTGTTACTAAACATCTCCACTGTTGTTTCATTCTGTTACTAAACATCTCCACTGTTGTTTCATTCTGTTACTAAACATCTCCACTGTTGTTTCATTCTGTTACTAAACATCTCCACTGTTGTTTCATTCTGTTACTAAACATCTCCACTGTTGTTTCATTCTGTTACTAAACATCTCCACTGTTGTTTCATTCTGTTACTAAACATCTCCACTGTTGTTTCATTCTGTTACTAAACATCTCCACTGTTGTTTCATTCTGTTACTAAACATCTCCACTGTTCTTTCATTCTGTTACTAAACATCTCCACTGTTGTTTCATTCTGTTACTAAACATCTCCACTGTTGTTTCATTCTGTTACTAAACATCTCCACTGTTATTTCATTCTGTTACTAAACATCTCCACTGTTCTTTCATTCTGTTACTAAACATCTCAACTGTTCTTTCATTCTGTTACTAAACATCTCCACTGTTGTTTCATTCTGTTACTAAACATCTCCACTGTTCTTTCATTCTGTTACTAAACATCTCCACTGTTGTTTCATTCTGTTACTAAACATCTCCACTGTTATTTCATTCTGTTACTAAACATCTCCACTGTTGTTTCATTCTGTTACTAAACATCTCCACTGTTGTTTCATTCTGTTACTAAACATCTCCACTGTTCTTTCATTCTGTTACTAAACATCTCCACTGTTGTTTCATTCTGTTACTAAACATCTCCACTGTTCTTTCATTCTGTTACTAAACATCTCCACTGTTATTTCATTCTGTTACCAAACATCTCCACTGTTCTTTCATTCTGTTACTAAACATCACTGTTCTTTCATTCTGTTACTAAACATCTCCACTGTTGTTTCATTCTGTTACTAAACATCTCCACTGTTCTTTCATTCTGTTACTAAACATCTCCACTGTTGTTTCATTCTGTTACTAAACATCTCCACTGTTCTTTCATTCTGTTACTAAACATCTCCACTGTTGTTTCATTCTGTTACTAAACATCTCCACTGTTCTTCAAGTTAAAAGTGGGGGTTTTTTTTGTCCAATTTTCAGGGGAACATTTTAAAATGAGTCCTTGCGCAATGGAGTTGTATATGGTTAGTTTTAACGTTGCAATCCTTGGCTTTTTGATTGCCATATATTTTCCAGTGAAACACTGTGTTACCTGGTAATTGCCCCTAACTGATGTCAGCCAGTGTACGGCTGTGGATTGGCTGTAAGTAAAGCATTTCACTGTAAGGTCTACACCTGACCAACGTGACAAAATTATTTTTGATTTGATTTGATTGACTGCTTGGTTTGAATGGAATGTTGGTATATATTGACAGTTAATTTGAAAAAATGTATAGAATCATTCTGCTAGCTGGCACAATATCTCATCACAGCACACAGTCTGATAAGGGGCGGCAGGTAGCCTAGTGGTCAGAGCAGGCAGGTAACCTAGTGGTTAGAGCAGGCAGGTAACCTAGTGGTTAGAGCAGGCAGGTAGCCTAGTGGTTAGAGCAGGCAGGTAACCTAGTGGTTAGAGCAGGCAGGTAACCTAGTGGTTAGAGCAGGCAGGTAGCCAGGCAGGTAGCCTAGTGGTTAGAGCAGGCAGGTAACCTAGTGGTTAGAGCAGGCAGGTAACCTAGTGGTTAGAGCAGGCAGGTAACCTAGTGGTTAGAGGAGGCAGGTAACCTAGTGGTTAGAGCAGGCAGGTAACCTAGTGGTTAGAGCAGGCAGGTAGCCTAGTGGTTAGAGCAGGCAGGTAACCTAGTGGTTAGAGGAGGCAGGTAACCTAGTGGTTAGAGGAGGCAGGTAGCCTAGTGGTTAGAGGAGACAGGTAACCTAGTGGTTAGAGCAGGCAGGTAACCTAGTGGTTAGAGCAGGCAGGTAACCTAGTGGTTAGAGCAGGCAGGTAGCCTCGTGGTTAGAGTGTAGGGGCGGCAGGTAGCCTAGTGGTTAGAACATTGTGTCATGTTTTGTCATTTATTATCTTGTCTTGTCCCTGTGCTTCCCATTCTATTCGTTTCCCTCTGCTGGTCTTATTAGGTTCTTTCCCTCTTTCTATCCCTCTCTCTCCCCCTCCCTCTCTCACTCTCTCGCTCTCTCTTCTCTCTATCGTTCCGTTCCTGCTCCCAGCTGTTCCTATTCCCCTAATCATCATTTAGTCTTCCCACACCTGTTCCCGATCCTTTTCCCTGATTAGAGTCCCTATTTCACTCCTTGTTTCCCGTACCTGCCCTGTCGGATCCTCATTTATAATTCACCGTGCTGTGTCAATGTTTTGCCCTGTCGTGTCGTGTTTCCCTCAGATGCTGCGTGGTGAGCAGGTGTCTGAGTCTGCTAGGTTCAAGTGCCTTCCCGAGGCAACCTGCAGTTCTCGATCAAGTCTCCAGTCTGTTCTTGTCTTTACGTGTAGTATTATGCTTTTTGTTTTGTAAAGTTTATTCTGGATTAAATACTCTGTTTTCGCCAAGTCGCTTTTGGGTCCTCATTCACCTGCATGACAGAAGGATCCGACCGAGGAATGGACCCAGCGACTACAGACGCTCGTAACACTGCCGTCGAGATCCAAGGAGCCATGCTCGGCAGACACGAGCAGGAATTGTCTGCTGCTCGCCATGCCGTGGAGAACCTGGCCGCTCAGGTTTCCGACCTCTCTGGACAGTTCCAGAGTCTTCGTCTCGTGCCACCTGTTACTTCCTGGCCTGCCGAGCCTCCAGAACCTAGGGTTAATAACCCACCTTGCTACTCCGGGCAGCCCACTGAGTGCCGCTCCTTTCTCACCCAGTGTGAGATTGTGTTCTCTCTCCAACCCAACACATACTCTAGAGAGAGAGCTCGGGTTGCTTACGTCATTTCACTCCTTACTGGCCGGGCCCGAGAGTGGGGCACAGCTATCTGGGAGGCAAGGGCTGATTGTTCTAACAATTACCAGAACTTTAAAGAGGAGATGATTCGGGTTTTTGACCGTTCAGTTTTTGGTGGGGAGGCTTCTAGGGTCCTGGCTTCCCTATGCCAAGGTGATCGATCCATAACGGATTACTCTATAGAGTTTCGTACTCTTGCTGCCTCTAGTGACTGGAACGAGCCGGCGCTGCTCGCTCGTTTTCTGGAGGGACTCCACACAGTGGTCAAAGATGAGATTCTCTCTCGGGAGGTTCCTTCCTGTGTGGACTCTTTGATTGCTCTCGCCATCCGCATAGAACGACGGGTAGATCTTCGTCACCAGGCTCGTGGAAGAGAGCTCGCATCAACGGTGTTTCCCTGCTCCGCATCGCAACCATCTCCCTCCTCTGGCTCTGAGACTGAGCCCATGCAGCTGGGAGGATTCGCATCTCGACTAAGGAGAGGGAACGGAGGATCACCAACCGCCTGTGCCTCTATTGCGGATTTGATGGACATTTTGTTAATTCATGTCCAGTAAGAGGCCAGAGCCCATCAGTAAGCGGAGGGCTACTGGTGAGCGCTACTACTCAGGTCTCTTCATCTAGATCTTGTACTACTATGTCGGTCCATCTACGCTGGACCGGTTCGGTGCTACATGCAGTGCCTTGATTGACTCTGGGGCTGAGGGTTGTTTCATGGACGAAGCATGGGTTCGGAAACATAACATTCCTTTCAGACAGTTAGACAAGCCTACGCCCATGTTTGCCTTAGATGGTAGTCATCTTCCCAGTATCAAATTTGAGACACTACCTTTAACTCTCACAGTATCTGGTAACCACAGTGAGACTATTTCTTTTTTGATTTTTCATTCACCTTTCACACCTGTTGTTTTGGGTCATCCCTGGCTAGTATGTCATAATCCTTCTATTAATTGGTCTTGTAATTCTATCCTATCCTGGAACGTATCTTGTCATGTGAAGTGCTTAATGTCTGCCATCCCTCCCATTTCTTCTGTCCCCACTTCTCAGGAGGAACCTGGCGATTTGACAGGAGTGCCGGAGGAATATCATGATCTGCGCACGGTCTTCAGTCGGTCCCGAGCCAACTCCCTTCCTCCTCACCGGTCGTATGATTGTAGTATTGATCTCCTTCCGGGGACCACTCCTCCTCGGGGTAGACTATACTCTCTGTCGGCTCCCGAACGTAAGGCTCTCGAGGATTATTTATCTGTGTCTCTTGACGCCGGTACCATAGTGCCTTCTTCCTCTCCGGCCGGGGCGGGGTTCTTTTTGTTAAGAAGAAGGACGGTACTCTGCGCCCCTGCGTGGATTATCGAGGGCTGAATGACATAACGGTTAAGAATCGTTATCCGCTTCCCCTTATGTCATCAGCCTTCGAGATTCTGCAGGGAGCCAGGTGCTTTACTAAGTTGGACCTTCGTAACGCTTACCATCTCGTGCGCATCAGAGAGGGGGACGAGTGGAAAACGGCGTTTAACACTCCGTTAGGGCATTTTGAGTACCGGGTTCTGCCGTTTGGTCTCGCCAATGCGCCAGCTGTTTTTCAGGCATTAGTTAATGATGTTCTGAGAGACATGCTGAACATCTTTGTTTTTGTCTATCTTGACGATATCCTGATTTTTTCACCGTCACTCGAGATTCATGTTCAGCACGTTCGACGTGTTCTACAGCGCCTTTTAGAGAATTGTCTCTACGTAAAGGCTGAGAAGTGTTCTTTTCATGTCTCCTCCGTTACTTTTCTCGGTTCCGTTATTTCCGCTGAAGGCATTCAGATGGATTCCGCTAAGGTCCAAGCTGTCAGTGATTGGCCCGTTCCAAGGTCACGTGTCGAGTTGCAGCGCTTTTTAGGTTTCGCTAATTTCTATCGGCGTTTCATTCGTAATTTCGGTCAAGTTGCTGCCCCTCTCACAGCTCTTACTTCTGTCAAGACGTGTTTTAAGTGGTCCGGTTCCGCCCAGGGAGCTTTTGATCTTCTAAAAGAACGTTTTACGTCCGCTCCTATCCTCGTTACTCCTGACGTCACTAGACAATTCATTGTCGAGGTTGACGCTTCAGAGGTAGGCGTGGGAGCCATTCTATCCCAGCGCTTCCAGTCTGACGATAAGGTTCATCCTTGCGCTTATTTTCTCATCGCCTGTCGCCATCTGAGCGCAACTATGATGTGGGTAACCGTGAACTGCTCGCCATCCGCTTAGCCCTAGGCGAATGGCGACAGTGGTTGGAGGGGGCGACCGTTCCTTTTGTCGTTTGGACAGACCATAAGAACCTTGAGTACATCCGTTCTGCCAAACGACTTAATGCCCGTCAAGCTCGTTGGGCGTTGTTTTTCGCTCGTTTCGAGTTTGTGATTTCTTACCGTCCGGGTAGCAAGAACACCAAGCCTGATGCCTTATCCCGTCTGTTTAGTTCTTCTGTGGCTTCTACTGATCCCGAGGGGATTCTTCCTTATGGGCGTGTTGTCGGGTTGACAGTCTGGGGAATTGAAAGACAGGTTAAGCAAGCACTCACGCACACTGCGTCGCCGCGCGCTTGTCCTAGTAACCTCCTTTTCGTTCCTGTTTCCACTCGTCTGGCTGTTCTTCAGTGGGCTCACTCTGCCAAGTTAGCTGGTCATCCCGGTGTTCGAGGCACTCTTGCGTCTATTTGCCAGCGATTTTGGTGGCCGACTCAGGAGCGTGACACGCGCCGTTTCGTGGCTGCTTGTTCGGACTGCGCGCAGACTAAGTCGGGTAACTCTCCTCCTGCCGGTCGTCTCAGACCGCTCCCCATTCCTTCTCGACCATGGTCTCACATCGCCCTAGACTTCATTACCGGTCTGCCTTTGTCTGCGGGGAAGACTGTGATTCTTACGGTTGTCGATAGGTTCTCTAAGGCGGCACATTTCATTCCCCTCGCTAAACTTCCTTCCGCTAAGGAGACGGCACAAATCATTATCGAGAATGTGTTCAGAATTCATGGCCTCCCGTTAGACGCCGTTTCAGACAGAGGCCCGCAATTCACGTCACAGTTTTGGAGGAGTTCTGTCGTTTGATTGGTGCGTCCGTCAGTCTCTCTTCCGGGTTTCATCCCCAGTCTAACGGTCAAGCAGAGAGGGCCAATCAGACGATTGGTCGCATACTACGCAGCCTTTCTTTCAGAAACCCTGCGTCTTGGGCAGAACAGCTCCCCTGGGCAGAATACGCTCACAACTCGCTTCCTTCGTCTGCTACCGGGTTATCTCCGTTTCAGAGTAGTCTGGGTTACCAGCCTCCTCTATTCTCTTCCCAGCTTGCCGAGTCCAGCGTTCCCTCCGCTCAAGCGTTTGTCCAACGTTGTGAGCGCACCTGGAGGAGGGTGAGGTCTGCACTTTGCCGCTACAGGGCACAGACTGTGAGAGCCGCCAATAAACGCAGGATTAAGAGTCCTAGGTATTGTTGCGGCCAGAGAGTGTGGCTTTCCACTCGCAACCTTCCTCTTACGACAGCTTCTCGTAAGTTGACTCCGCGGTTCATTGGTCCGTTCCGTGTCTCCCAGGTCGTCAATCCTGTCGCTGTGCGACTGCTTCTTCCGCGACATCTTCGTCGCGTCCATCCTGTCTTCCATGTCTCCTGTGTTAAGCCCTTTCTTCGCACCCCGTTCGTCTTCCCTCCCCCTCCCGTCCTTGTCGAGAGCGCACCTATTTACAAGGTACATAAGATCATGGACATGCGTTCTCGGGGACGGGGTCACCAATACTTAGTGGATTGGGAGGGTTACGGTCCTGAGGAGAGGAGTTGGGTTCCGTCTCGGGACGTGCTGGACCGTTCACTCATTGATGATTTCCTCCGTTGCCGCCAGGATTCCTCCTCGAGTGCGCCAGGAGGCGCTCGGTGAGTGGGGGGTACTGTCATGTTTTGTCATTTATTATCTTGTCTTGTCCCTGTGCTTCCCATTCTATTCGTTTCCCTCTGCTGGTCTTATTAGGTTCTTTCCCTCTTTCTATCCCTCTCTCTCCCCCTCCCTCTCTCACTCTCTCGCTCTCTCTTCTCTCTATCGTTCCGTTCCTGCTCCCAGCTGTTCCTATTCCCCTAATCATCATTTAGTCTTCCCACACCTGTTCCCGATCCTTTTCCCTGATTAGAGTCCCTATTTCACTCCTTGTTTCCCGTACCTGCCCTGTCGGATCCTCATTTATAATTCACCGTGCTGTGTCAATGTTTTGCCCTGTCGTGTCGTGTTTCCCTCAGATGCTGCGTGGTGAGCAGGTGTCTGAGTCTGCTAGGTTCAAGTGCCTTCCCGAGGCAACCTGCAGTTCTCGATCAAGTCTCCAGTCTGTTCTTGTCTTTACGTGTAGTATTATGCTTTTTGTTTTGTAAAGTTTATTCTGGATTAAATACTCTGTTTTCGCCAAGTCGCTTTTGGGTCCTCATTCACCTGCATGACAGAAGGATCCGACCGAGGAATGGACCCAGCGACTACAGACGCTCGTAACACTGCCGTCGAGATCCAAGGAGCCATGCTCGGCAGACACGAGCAGGAATTGTCTGCTGCTCGCCATGCCGTGGAGAACCTGGCCGCTCAGGTTTCCGACCTCTCTGGACAGTTCCAGAGTCTTCGTCTCGTGCCACCTGTTACTTCCTGGCCTGCCGAGCCTCCAGAACCTAGGGTTAATAACCCACCTTGCTACTCCGGGCAGCCCACTGAGTGCCGCTCCTTTCTCACCCAGTGTGAGATTGTGTTCTCTCTCCAACCCAACACATACTCTAGAGAGAGAGCTCGGGTTGCTTACGTCATTTCACTCCTTACTGGCCGGGCCCGAGAGTGGGGCACAGCTATCTGGGAGGCAAGGGCTGATTGTTCTAACAATTACCAGAACTTTAAAGAGGAGATGATTCGGGTTTTTGACCGTTCAGTTTTTGGTGGGGAGGCTGCTAGGGTCCTGGCTTCCCTATGCCAAGGTGATCGATCCATAACGGATTACTCTATAGAGTTTCGTACTCTTGCTGCCTCTAGTGACTGGAACGAGCCGGCGCTGCTCGCTCGTTTTCTGGAGTGACTCCACACAGTGGTCAAAGATGAGATTCTCTCTCGGGAGGTTCCTTCCTGTGTGGACTCTTTGATTGCTCTCGCCATCCGCATAGAACGACGGGTAGATCTTCGTCACCAGGCTCGTGGAAGAGAGCTCGCATCAACGGTGTTTCCCTGCTCCGCATCGCAACCATCTCCCTCCTCTGGCTCTGAGACTGAGCCCATGCAGCTGGGAGGGATTCGCATCTCGACTAAGGAGAGGAACGGAGGATCACCAACCGCCTGTGCCTCTATTGCGGATTTGATGGACATTTTGTTAATTCATGTCCAGTAAGAGGCCAGAGCCCATCAGTAAGCGGAGGGCTACTGGTGAGCGCTACTACTCAGGTCTCTTCATCTAGATCTTGTACTACTATGTCGGTCCATCTACGCTGGACCGGTTCGGGTGCTACATGCAGTGCCTTGATTGACTCTGGGGCTGAGGGTTGTTTCATGGACGAAGCATGGGTTCGGAAACATAACATTCCTTTCAGACAGTTAGACAAGCCTACGCCCATGTTTGCCTTAGATGGTAGTCATCTTCCCAGTATCAAATTTGAGACACTACCTTTAACTCTCACAGTATCTGGTAACCACAGTGAGACTATTTCTTTTTTGATTTTTCATTCACCTTTCACACCTGTTGTTTTGGGTCATCCCTGGCTAGTATGTCATAATCCTTCTATTAATTGGTCTTGTAATTCTATCCTATCCTGGAACGTATCTTGTCATGTGAAGTGCTTAATGTCTGCCATCCCTCCCATTTCTTCTGTCCCCACTTCTCAGGAGGAACCTGGCGATTTGACAGGAGTGCCGGAGGAATATCATGATCTGCGCACGGTCTTCAGTCGGTCCCGAGCCAACTCCCTCCCTCCTCACCGGTCGTATGATTGTAGTATTGATCTCCTTCCGGGGACCACTCCTCCTCAGGGTAGACTATACTCTCTGTCGGCTCCCGAACGTAAGGCTCTCGAGGATTATTTATCTGTGTCTCTTGACGCCGGTACCATAGTGCCTTCTTCCTCTCCGGCCGGGGCGGGGTTCTTTTTGTTAAGAAGAAGGACGGTACTCTGCGCCCCTGCGTGGATTATCGAGGGCTGAATGACATAACGGTTAAGAATCGTTATCCGCTTCCCCTTATGTCATCAGCCTTCGAGATTCTGCAGGAGCCAGGTGCTTTACTAAGTTGGACCTTCGTAACGCTTACCATCTCGTGCGCATCAGAGAGGGGACGAGTGGAAAACGGCGTTTAACACTCCGTTAGGGCATTTTGAGTACCGGGTTCTGCCGTTTGGTCTCGCCAATGCGCCAGCTGTTTTTCAGGCATTAGTTAATGATGTTCTGAGAGACATGCTGAACATCTTTGTTTTTGTCTATCTTGACGATATCCTGATTTTTTCACCGTCACTCGAGATTCATGTTCAGCACGTTCGACGTGTTCTACAGCGCCTTTAGAGAATTGTCTCTACGTAAAGGCTGAGAAGTGTTCTTTTCATGTCTCCTCCGTTACTTTCTCGGTTCCGTTATTTCCGCTGAAGGCATTCAGATGGATTCCGCTAAGGTCCAAGCTGTCAGTGATTGGCCCGTTCCAAGGTCACGTGTCGAGTTGCAGCGCTTTTTAGGTTTCGCTAATTTCTATCGGGCGTTTCATTCGTAATTTCGGTCAAGTTGCTGCCCCTCTCACAGCTCTTACTTCTGTCAAGACGTGTTTTTAAGTGGTCCGGTTCCGCCCAGGGAGCTTTTGATCTTCTAAAAGAACGTTTTACGTCCGCTCCTATCCTCGTTACTCCTGACGTCACTAGACAATTCATTGTCGAGGTTGACGCTTCAGAGGTAGGCGTGGGAGCCATTCTATCCCAGCGCTTCCAGTCTGACGATAAGGTTCATCCTTGCGCTTATTTTTCTCATCGCCTGTCGCCATCTGAGCGCAACTATGATGTGGGTAACCGTGAACTGCTCGCCATCCGCTTAGCCCTAGGCGAATGGCGACAGTGGTTGGAGGGGGCGACCGTTCCTTTGTCGTTTGGACAGACCATAAGAACCTTGAGTACATCCGTTCTGCCAAACGACTTAATGCCCGTCAAGCTCGTTGGGCGTTGTTTTTCGCTCGTTTCGAGTTTGTGATTTCTTACCGTCCGGGTAGCAAGAACACCAAGCCTGATGCCTTATCCCGTCTGTTTAGTTCTTCTGTGGCTTCTACTGATCCCGAGGGGATTCTTCCTTATGGGCGTGTTGTCGGGTTGACAGTCTGGGGAATTGAAAGACAGGTTAAGCAAGCACTCACGCACACTGCGTCGCCGCGCGCTTGTCCTAGTAACCTCCTTTTCGTTCCTGTTTCCACTCGTCTGGCTGTTCTTCAGTGGGCTCACTCTGCCAAGTTAGCTGGTCATCCCGGTGTTCGAGGCACTCTTGCGTCTATTTGCCAGCGATTTTGGTGGCCGACTCAGGAGCGTGACACGCGCCGTTTCGTGGCTGCTTGTTCGGACTGCGCGCAGACTAAGTCGGGTAACTCTCCTCCTGCCGGTCGTCTCAGACCGCTCCCCATTCCTTCTCGACCATGGTCTCACATCGCCCTAGACTTCATTACCGGTCTGCCTTTGTCTGCGGGGAAGACTGTGATTCTTACGGTTGTCGATAGGTTCTCTAAGGCGGCACATTTCATTCCCCTCGCTAAACTTCCTTCCGCTAAGGAGACGGCACAAATCATTATCGAGAATGTGTTCAGAATTCATGGCCTCCGTTAGACGCCGTTTCAGACAGAGGCCCGCAATTCACGTCACAGTTTTGGAGGGAGTTCTGTCGTTTGATTGGTGCGTCCGTCAGTCTCTCTTCCGGGTTTCATCCCCAGTCTAACGGTCAAGCAGAGAGGGCCAATCAGACGATTGGTCGCATACTACGCAGCCTTTCTTTCAGAAACCCTGCGTCTTGGGCAGAACAGCTCCCCTGGGCAGAATACGCTCACAACTCGCTTCCTTCGTCTGCTACCGGGTTATCTCCGTTTCAGAGTAGTCTGGGTTACCAGCCTCCTCTATTCTCTTCCCAGCTTGCCGAGTCCAGCGTTCCCTCCGCTCAAGCGTTTGTCCAACGTTGTGAGCGCACCTGGAGGAGGGTGAGGTCTGCACTTTGCCGCTACAGGGCACAGACTGTGAGAGCCGCCAATAAACGCAGGATTAAGAGTCCTAGGTATTGTTGCGGCCAGAGAGTGTGGCTTTCCACTCGCAACCTTCCTCTTACGACAGCTTCTCGTAAGTTGACTCCGCGGTTCATTGGTCCGTTCCGTGTCTCCCAGGTCGTCAATCCTGTCGCTGTGCGACTGCTTCTTCCGCGACATCTTCGTCGCGTCCATCCTGTCTTCCATGTCTCCTGTGTTAAGCCCTTTCTTCGCACCCCCGTTCGTCTTCCTCCCCCTCCCGTCCTTGTCGAGAGCGCACCTATTTACAAGGTACATAAGATCATGGACATGCGTTCTCGGGACGGGGTCACCAATACTTAGTGGATTGGGAGGGTTACGGTCCTGAGAGAGGAGTTGGGTTCCGTCTCGGGACGTGCTGGACCGTTCACTCATTGATGATTTCCTCCGTTGCCGCCAGGATTCCTCCTCGAGTGCGCCAGGAGGCGCCGGTGAGTGGGGGGTACTGTCATGTTTTGTCATTTATTATCTTGTCTTGTCCCTGTGCTTCCCATTCTATTCGTTTCCCTCTGCTGGTCTTATTAGGTTCTTTCCTCTTTCTATCCCTCTCTCTCCCCTCCCTCTCTCACTCTCTCGCTCTCTCTTCTCTCTATCGTTCCGTTCCTGCTCCCAGCTGTTCCTATTCCCCTAATCATCATTTAGTCTTCCCACACCTGTTCCCGATCCTTTTCCCTGATTAGAGTCCCTATTTCACTCCTTGTTTCCCGTACCTGCCTGTCGGATCCTCATTTATAATTCACCGTGCTGTGTCAATGTTTTGCCCTGTCGTGTCGTGTTTCCCTCAGATGCTGCGTGGTGAGCAGGTGTCTGAGTCTGCTAGGTTCAAGTGCCTTCCCGAGGCAACCTGCAGTTCTCGATCAAGTCTCCAGTCTGTTCTTGTCTTTACGTGTAGTATTATGCT
>NC_060181.1:96652236-96745334 GCF_021184085.1 Oncorhynchus gorbuscha | reverse complement strand
CCAGCGATTTTGGTGGCCGACTCAGGAGCGTGACACGCGCCGTTTCGTGGCTGCTTGTTCGGACTGCGCGCAGACTAAGTCGGGTAACTCTCCTCCTGCCGGTCGTCTCAGACCGCTCCCCATTCCTTCTCGACCATGGTCTCACATCGCCCTAGACTTCATTACCGGTCTGCCTTTGTCTGCGGGGAAGACTGTGATTCTTACGGTTGTCGATAGGTTCTCTAAGGCGGCACATTTCATTCCCCTCGCTAAACTTCCTTCCGCTAAGGAGACGGCACAAATCATTATCGAGAATGTGTTCAGAATTCATGGCCTCCCGTTAGACGCCGTTTCAGACAGAGGCCCGCAATTCACGTCACAGTTTTGGAGGGAGTTCTGTCGTTTGATTGGTGCGTCCGTCAGTCTCTCTTCCGGGTTTCATCCCCAGTCTAACGGTCAAGCAGAGAGGGCCAATCAGACGATTGGTCGCATACTACGCAGCCTTTCTTTCAGAAACCCTGCGTCTTGGGCAGAACAGCTCCCCTGGGCAGAATACGCTCACAACTCGCTTCCTTCGTCTGCTACCGGGTTATCTCCGTTTCAGAGTAGTCTGGGTTACCAGCCTCCTCTATTCTCTTCCCAGCTTGCCGAGTCCAGCGTTCCCTCCGCTCAAGCGTTTGTCCAACGTTGTGAGCGCACCTGGAGGAGGGTGAGGTCTGCACTTTGCCGCTACAGGGCACAGACTGTGAGAGCCGCCAATAAACGCAGGATTAAGAGTCCTAGGTATTGTTGCGGCCAGAGAGTGTGGCTTTCCACTCGCAACCTTCCTCTTACGACAGCTTCTCGTAAGTTGACTCCGCGGTTCATTGGTCCGTTCCGTGTCTCCCAGGTCGTCAATCCTGTCGCTGTGCGACTGCTTCTTCCGCGACATCTTCGTCGCGTCCATCCTGTCTTCCATGTCTCCTGTGTTAAGCCCTTTCTTCGCACCCCGTTCGTCTTCCCTCCCCCTCCCGTCCTTGTCGAGAGCGCACCTATTTACAAGGTACATAAGATCATGGACATGCGTTCTCGGGGACGGGGTCACCAATACTTAGTGGATTGGGAGGGTTACGGTCCTGAGGAGAGGAGTTGGGTTCCGTCTCGGGACGTGCTGGACCGTTCACTCATTGATGATTTCCTCCGTTGCCGCCAGGATTCCTCTCGAGTGCGCCAGGAGGCGCTCGGTGAGTGGGGGGTACTGTCATGTTTTGTCATTTATTATCTTGTCTTGTCCCTGTGCTTCCCATTCTATTCGTTTCCCTCTGCTGGTCTTATTAGGTTCTTTCCCTCTTTCTATCCCTCTCTCTCCCCCTCCCTCTCTCACTCTCTCGCTCTCTCTTCTCTCTATCGTTCCGTTCCTGCTCCCAGCTGTTCCTATTCCCCTAATCATCATTTAGTCTTCCCACACCTGTTCCCGATCCTTTTCCCTGATTAGAGTCCCTATTTCACTCCTTGTTTCCCGTACCTGCCCTGTCGGATCCTCATTTATAATTCACCGTGCTGTGTCAATGTTTTGCCCTGTCGTGTCGTGTTTCCCTCAGATGCTGCGTGGTGAGCAGGTGTCTGAGTCTGCTAGGTTCAAGTGCCTTCCCGAGGCAACCTGCAGTTCTCGATCAAGTCTCCAGTCTGTTCTTGTCTTTACGTGTAGTATTATGCTTTTTGTTTTGTAAAGTTTATTCTGGATTAAATACTCTGTTTTCGCCAAGTCGCTTTTGGGTCCTCATTCACCTGCATGACACATTGGACTAGTAACCGGAAGGTTGCAAGTTTGAATCCCACGAGCTGACAAGGTCAAAAACGGTCGTTCTGCCCCTGAACAAGGCAGTTAACCCACTGTCATATTAAATAAGAATTTCTTCTTAAATGACATACCTGGTAAAATAATGGTGGAGCAAAACGGCTGACCTTTTTGTACTGTCATAAAAAGGTTCATAACCATTCCAGTATTCCTAATTCTATGGTAACACTATGTCAGGTGGCCTAGATTGATCCAGTTTTAAAATGTTTTCCACTCTGAAGGCCAGTGGGAGCTGTCCTATCCTGATAAGAGTGTAAGCAAACATACCACCACCTCTCGTCCTGAGAGGAAGCAGTCATCTACATTCTTCCAAAGTAACCAGAGTAAACAAAGGGACATAGAAACTGAGGTCATGTGAAATGTCCGCTTTAATAGTGTCATCAGAGAGCATGAAATTCCATTCAAACTACTAACCCTAACCCCAACCCCCCCATCTTTAACACATGAACTACCCCCCCCATCTTTAACACATGAACTACCCCCCATCTTTAACACATGAACTACCCCCCATCTTTAACACATGAACTACCCCCCCCCATCTTTAACACATGAACTACCCCCATCTTTAACACATGAACTACCCCCATCTTTAACACATGAACTACCCCCCATCTTTAACACATGAACTACCCCCATCTTTAACACATGAACTACCCCCCATCTTTAACAGATGAACTACCCCCCATCTTTAACACATGAACTACCCCCCCCCCCCCCCCATCTTTAACACATGAACTACCCCCCCCCATCTTTAACACATGAACTACCCCCCCCCATCTTTAACACATGAACTACCCCCCCATCTTTAACACATGAACTACCCCCCCCCATCTTTAACACATGAACTACCCCCCCATCTTTAACACATGAACTACCCCCCCCCATCTTTAACACATGAACTACCCCCCCATCTTTAACACATGAACCCCCCCCCCCCCCATCTTTAACACATGAACTACCCCCCATCTTTAACACATGAACTACCCCCCCCCCCATCTTTAACACATGAACTACCCCCCACTTTAACACATGAACTACCCCCATCTTTAACACATGAACTACCCCCCACTTTAACACATGAACTACCCCCCATCTTTAACACATGAACTACCCCCCCATCTTTAACACATGAACTACCCCCCCATCTTTAACACATGAACTACCCCCCATCTTTAACACATGAACTACCCCCCCATCTTTAACACATGAACTACCCCCCCCCACTTTAACACATGAACTACCCCCCCCACTTTAACACATGAACTACCCCCCCCCACTTTAACACATGAACTACCCCCCCACTTTAACACATGAACTACCCCCCATCTTTAACACATGAACTACCCCCCCCATCTTTAACACATGAACTACCCCCCCACTTTAACACATGAACTACCCCCCCCCACTTTAACACATGAACTACCCCCCACTTTAACACATGAACTACCCCCCACTTTAACACATGAACTACCCCCCACTTTAACACATTAACTACCCCCCCCCATCTTTAACACATGAACTACCCCCATCCTTAACACATGAACTACCCCCATCTTTAACACATGAACTACCCCCATCTTTAACACATGAACTACCCCCCCCCCATCTTTAACACATGAACTACCCCCCACTTTAACACATGAACTACCCCCCCCCTATCTTTAACACATGAACTACCCCCCCACTTTAACACATGAACCCCCCACTTTAACACATGAACTACCCCCATCTTTAACACATGAACTACCCCCATCTTTAACACATGAACTACCCCCCACTTTAACACATGAACTACCCCCCCACTTTAACACCCCCACTTTAACACATGAACCACCCCCCCACTTTAACACATGAACTACCCCCCCACTTTAACACATGAACTACCCCCCATCTTTAACACATGAACTACCCCCCCCCCACTTTAACACATGAACTACCCCCCCACTTTAACACATGAACTACCCCCCCATCTTTAACACATGAACTACCCCCCATCTTTAACACATGAACTACCCCCATCTTTAACACATGAACCACCCCCCCACTTTAACACATGAACCACCCCCCCCCACTTTAACACATGAACCACCCCCACTTTAACACATGAACTACCCCCCACTTTAACACATGAACTACCCCCCCACTTTAACCCATCTACCCCCCCACTTTAACACATGAACTACCCCCACTTTAACACATGAACTACCCCCCACTTTAACACATGAACCACCCCCCACTTTAACACATGAACCACCCCCCCCCACTTTAACCATGAACTACCCCCACTTTAACACATGAACCACTTTAACACATGAACTACCTTTAACCATGAACTACCCCCATCTTTAACACATGAACCACCCCCCCCCACTTTAACACATGAACTACCCCCCATCTTTAACACATGAACTACCCCCCATCTTTAACACATGAACTACCCCCATCTTTAACACATGAACTACCCCCACTTTAACACATGAACCACCCCCCCACTTTAACACATGAACTACCCCCCACTTTAACACATGAACCACCCCCCACTTTAACACATGAACCAAGCTGAATTAATGAGTCAAAGTAGAGTCAAATTAATGGTCAAAAAACTCAAATAGTAAGATGGGAAAATCATCCACAAAATAAATATAAATGCATCGTTTACACAAAGCTACTGAGTTTCTTCCGGTGGCTAATCCAGGAGTCGTATCTTGTAAATGTGTTGTACTTACAAGTGTTCACGTCAGACAAAGCAACACAATATTCCTCAGAAACCCTTTCATCAGTTCCCTTGTGATGAGTTATTTTGTCTGACTGAGAATAAAGGCTTTTAAAAAAAAATATCTGTGGAGGAAAAGGGCTTTTCTTCAGTCAGTGGGGGAATAAGAACTAAAAGAGACGATCGTCAGACGCTGACCAACGTGGTCAAACACCTTTCTTTCTTCTTGGTTTGGACCGTCTCCTCTGTCAGACGCTGACCAACGTGGTCAAACACCTTTCTTTCTTCTTGGTTTGTCAGATCTCCTCTGTCTGACCAACGTGGTCAAACACCTTTCTTTCTTCTTGGTTTGGAGGTCGACCGTCTCCTCTGTCAGACGCTGACCAACGTGGTCAAACACCTTTCTTTTTCTTTCTCCTCTGTCAGACGCTGACCAACATGGTCAAACACCTTTCTTTCTTCTTGGACGTCGACCGTCTCTGTCAGACGCTGACCAACGTGGTCAAACACCTTTCTTTCTTCTTGGTTTGGAGGTCGACCGTCTCCTCTGTCAGACGCTGACCAACGTGGTCAAACACCTTTCTTTCTTCTTGGACGTCGACCGTCTCCTCTGTCAGACGCTGACCAACGTGGTCAAACACCTTTCTTTCTTCTTGGACGTCGACCGTCTCCTCTGTCAGACGCTGACCAACGTGGTCAAACACCTTTCTTTCTTCTTGGTTTGGAGGTCGACCGTCTCCTCTGTCAGACGCTGACCAACGTGGTCAAACACCTTTCTTTCTTCTTGGACGTCGACCGTCTCCTCTGTCAGACGCTGACCAACGTGGTCAAACACCTTTCTTTCTTCTTGGACGTCAACGTGGTCAAACACCGTCTGACCTCTGTCAAACAGACGTCGACCTCTCCTCTGTCAACGCTGTGGTCAAACACCTTTCTTTCTTCTTGGACGTCGACCGTCTCCTCAACGGTACACTACATTTACCAGAAGTATGTGGACAACTTGCTCGTCAAAAATCTCATCCCCAAAATCATGGGCATTAATATGGAGTTGCCCCCCCCCCCTTTGCTGTTATATATGTGGCGAGCTTTACGCCACTCCAGCCGACGCTTGGCATTGCGCATAGTGATCTTAGACTTTGTGTGTGCGGCTGTTCGACCATGGAAACCCACTTCATGGCGTGGCTTCCAGAGGCCGTTTGGAACTCTGAAGTGAGTGTGGTACGAGCCTTCAGCACTCGGAGGTCCCGTTCTTTGAGTTTGTGTACAGTTGACCTGGGGAAGCTCTAGCAGGGCAGAAACTTGACGAACTGACTTGTTGGAAAGATGGACCAACTCCCTGAGCAAAACGTCCGACCTTTTTTACTGTCATAAGAAGGTTCATGACCATTCTATGTGTGTTCGATTTATATATATGCCTGCTCTAACCAGGTTCATGACCATTCTATGTGTGTTCGATTTATATATACATCCGACCTTTTTTACTGTCATAAGAAGGTTCATGACCATTCTATGTGTGTTCGATTTATATATATGTCAGGATTTGGCCAGGGTTGTTCCGGTTTTTGGTCACTAGATGCCCCCATTGTGCTTTTTGACCTTTTGTTTTCCCTTGATCCCCATTATTATTTGCACCTGTGCCTCGTTTCCCCTGATTGTATTTAAACCCTTAGTTTTCCTCAGTTATTTGCTCTGTGTTTGTATGTTAGCACCCAGCCCTAGTATTCTGTGTACTCTTGTTGATCCCGGTGGACTCGTTTGTGGAATTCTGTTTTTGTTCTTGTTTATTTATTTTTGAGTATCTTTTGAGGCTTTTTATGCTTTACCTTCTACCTTGTGGATTTACCTTTTTGTCTTGGAGGATTACCTTTGTTCTTGTGGAATTCCTTTTGAGGTTGTGGAGTTACATGGTTTCCTGAAGGACTTCACTTTTTTACTTCATTAAATACACCGTCTCAAGTACTGCTGTGTCTGCCTCATCTTCTGGGTTCTGCTGACTATTTGTGGCTCAGTTGGTTAAGTGACTGTTTCTCACTCCGGAGACCCGGGTTCGTAACCGGGTCCTGACACACAAATATATATATATACCTGTCAGAAACGGGTGTGGGTGAAATAGAATCCACAAATTCGAAGGGGGTGTCCACATACATTTTTTATTTATTTTTTATTTGACCCCTTTTTCTCCCATTGTGCGTCGCCCCACGGACCTCCCGGTCGCGGCCGGTTACGACAGAGCCTGGGCGCGAACGTTTGTATATGTATAGTGTATATTGATTAAAAAACGAACTAATGAGGCATCCTCTTATTAAACCCTTGAATGTTCTAGCATTTTTTTTACTTTTCAGAACGGGCAGCATAGAAATAGAGCACAGAATAGATCTACCGCTTCTTAGGATCGCTTTCAAAGGGCATGGAATATCTATAACTCACATTTCTATGTGAATTTAATCAAGTCACCCCCCCCCCAACAAAAAAAGTGCCAGCTTTAAGTCAGACCTCTAATTTCTCAGATATACATTGATGTGTTCCCGCTAAACACAATGAGCACACATCCATGTCTCAATGATTAACATTTTAATTTAGGCGTAACACATATTGATTGGGAAGTCATTTGAGTCTCATGTAGACCTGTGTTGGGTTGCTGCCGTCGGCTTAATATGGCTAAAAGGGTCATGTATTCACAGTTCACATTTCAGTAATGGCACAACAGGTTAATGGAAGGGCTGCAGGTCCCACTCATCTGGACCCCTCCTCCCGACAGCTAAAGGTCAGATGCTTCTGAGCATGTGCTGGATTTTCTCTACTTCTCTGCTCTACTCGTTCGGCTGCCCAGAGAACAGGGTCACTCTGGAGAATGGTGCTCGCATAAAAGAGTTAGATCACAACTGAATCAACCAATCAAAACGGACATCCCCAATGAAAACCTGTTTGAAATCAAATGGTTGGCATGCAGATGTCGAATTTACGTTTCACTGGTTTAAAAAAAAACTTTAAAGAATTATAATTCATGATCGACAGTGATAAATGTGAAGGGAGGGTGACCTTAAGAATTTGTTTAAAGGTAAAGAAAAACAGGACATGATTCAAATCAGCAACTAAAAACCCATTTCAACTTATTATTGTTAAGCTACAGGCTACAGTATATTTATCTGGCCTCCACAATTGAGATGGTTTGGGATGAGTTGGAGCTCAGAGTGAAGGAAAAGTGTTCAGCATATGTGGGAACTCCTTCAAGACTGTTGGAAAAGCATTCCAGGTGAAGCTGGTTGAGAGAATGCGAAGTGTGTGCAAAGCTGTCATCAAGGTAAAGGGTGGCTGCTTTGAAGAATATTTTGATTTGTTTAGCACTTTTTTTTTGGTTACTACATGATTCCATATGTGTTATTTCACAGTGTTGATGTCTTCACTATTATTCTACAATGTAGAATAATTAAGAAAAACCCTTGAATGAGTAGGTGTGTCCAAACTTTTGACTGGTTCTGTAGCTTCTGGACAAGGCAACATGGAGGATGTCCCTCTTCCGTCTATTCCTCTTTCATTCACAGTCAGCACTTCTTGTCCTCAGTGTGAAGGCTCCAGCATTTATATTTCAAATGTAGAAAAGTAGAACATAAAAAGGCCTCACAGTATATAAAGTCAACAAACCTGGTTTGTACTTTGTTGTCTGAGCACATCGGTAGCTATTGACCTTTAAAATGAAAACATGTATGCACACATGACTAAGTGGCTTTGGATACAAGCGTCTGCTAAGTGGTATATATTATATAAATGGCATAGCGGCATGTAGTCTAGAGGTTAGAGCGTTGGACTAGTAACCGAAAGGTTGAAAAATCAAGTCCACGAGCTGACAAAAAAATCTGACATTGTTCTGCCACTGTTCCTAGACCAGTTAACCCACTGTTCCTAGACCAGTTAACCCACTGTTCCTAGACCAGTTAACCCACTGTTCCTAGACCAGTTAACCCAATGTTCCTAGACCAGTTAACCCACTGTTCCTAGACCAGTTACCCCACTGTTCCTAGACCAGTTAACCCACTGTTCCTAGACCAGTTAACCCACTGTTCCTAGACCAGTTAACCCACTGTTCCTAGACCAGTTAACCCACTGTTCCTAGGCCAGTTAACCCACTGTTCCCAGGCCAGTTAACCCACTGTTCCTAGACCAGTTAACCCACTGTTCCTAGACCAGTTAACCCACTGTTCCTAGACCAGTTAACCCACTGTTCCTAGACCAGTTAACCCACTGTTCCTAGACCAGTTAACCCACTGTTCCTAGACCAGTTAACCCACTGTTCCTAGACCAGTTAACCCACTGTTCCTAGGCCAGTTAACCCACTGTTCCTTGTTCATAGACCAGTCAACCCACTGTTCCTAGGCCAGTTAACCCACTGTTCCTAGACCAGTTAACCCACTGTTCCTAGACCAGTTAACCCACTGTTCCTAGACCAGTTAACCCACTGTTCCCAGGCCAGTTAACCCACTGTTCCCAGGCCGTCAATGAAAATAAGAATTTGTTCTTAACTGACTTGCCTGGTAAAATAAAAATATATAAAATATGTGTATAAATGACCTATTCGACTTCACCAGCTGTTTGCTGGATTCATTTATCTGAAAGCAGAGTTTAAAACATTATTAAAGCTATTTCAAATCGATACACATCAAACATCTTCATTACGTCGTAATGCCATAACATCTAATACCTCAGATTTCCCGTCTATACATGTTTAGTACCCTGAGAAGGAAGCCATTTCCTGCGTAAGTCAAATCTCAACACACTCCTCTTCAAGCTTGTTGACCCTTCTAGCAGTTTCCATAGCTGCTGTCCAATGTGGTGTCCCACAACTGCCTTTGGCTTGAGTCTACATAAATAAAACAAGAATTTAAGTAAATTCAAACCAAAATAGTTGAAGTTACATGTTGCTCAAAATTCAGGCCAAAAAACAGTCAAAGAAACATGTTTCTCAACCCATTCTAGTAATGACATTCTTCATTGTGAATCTCATGGTGAACACTGTTTCTGTAAAGTGGTTGTTATGTTGCTGTAAAGTGGTTGTTATGTTGCTGTAAAGTGGTTGTTATGTTGCTGTAAAGTGGTTGTTATGTTGCTGTAAAGTGGTTGTTATGTTACTGTAAAGTGGTTGTTATGTTGCTGTAAAGTGGCTGTTATGTTGCTGTAAAGTGGTTGTTATGTTGCTGTAAAGTGGCTGTTATGTTGCTGTAAAGTGGCTGTTATGTTGCTGTAATGTTGCTGTAATGTTGCTGTAATGTTGCTGTAATGTTGCTGTAAAGTGGCTGATATGTTGCTGTAAAGTGGCTGTTATGTTGCTGTAATGTTGCTGTAAAGTGGTTGTTATGTTGCTGTAATGTTGCTGTAAAGTGGCTGTTATGTTGCTGTAATGTTGCTGTAATGTTGCTGTAAAGTGGTTGTTATGTTGCTGTAATGTTGCTGTAAAGTGGTTGTTATGTTGCCGTAAAGTGGTTGTTATGTTGCTGTAATGTTGCTGTAAAGTGGCTGTAATGTTGCTGTAATGTTGGTGTAAAGTGGCTGTTATGTTGCTGTAATGTTGCTGTAAAGTGGTTGTTATGTTGCTGTAAAGTGGTTGTTATGTTGCTGTAATGTTCCTGTAAAGTGTAAAGTGGTTGTTATGTTGCTGTAATGTTGCTGTAAAGTGGCTGTAATGTTGCTGTAATGTTGCTGTAAAGTGGTTGTTATGTTGCTCTAAAGTGGCTGTTATGTTGCTGTAATGTTGCTGTAATGTTGCTGTAAAGTGGCTGTTATGTTGCTGTAAAGTGGTTGTTATGTTGCTGTAATGTTGCTGTAATGTGGCTGTAAAGTGGTTGTTATGTTGCTGTAATGTTGCTGTAATGTTGCTGTAAAGTGGTTGTTATGTTGCTGTAATGTTGCTGTAAAGTGGTTGTTATGTTGCTGTAATGTGGTTGTAATGTTGCTGTAAAGTGGTTGTTATGTTGCCATAATGTTGCTGTAATGTTGCTGTAAAGTGGTTGTTATGTTGCTGTAATGTTGCTGTAATGTGGCTGTAATGTGGTTGTTATGTTGCTGTAATGTGGTTGTTATGTTGCTGCAAAGTGGTTGTTATGTTGCTGTAATGTTGCTGTAAAGTGGTTGTTATGTTGCTGTAATGTTGCTGTAAAGTGGCTGTTATGTTGCTGTAATGTTGCTGTAATGTTGCTGTAAGGTGGTTGTTATGTTGCTGTAAAGTGGCTGTTATGTTGCTGTAATGTTGCTGTAATGTTGCTGTAAAGTGGCTGTTATGTTGCTGTAAAGTGGTTGTTATGTTGCTGTAAAGTGTCTGTTATGTTGCTGTAAAGTGGCTGTAATGTTGATGTAATGTTGCTGTAATGTTGCTGTAAAGTGGCTGTAATGTTGCTGTAAAGTGGCTGTTATGTTGCTGTAAAGTGGTTGTTATGTTGCTGTAATGTTGCTGTAATGTGGCTGTAAAGTGGTTGTTATGTTGCTGTAATGTTGCTGTAATGTTGCTGTAAAGTGGTTGTTATGTTGCTGTAATGTTGCTGTAAAGTGGTTGTTATGTTGCTGTAATGTGGTTGTAATGTTGCTGTAAAGTGGTTGTTATGTTGCCATAATGTTGCTGTAATGTTGCTGTAAAGTGGTTGTTATGTTACTGTAAAGTGGTTGTTATGTTGCTGTAAAGTGGCTGTTATGTTGCTGTAAAGTGGTTGTTATGTTGCTGTAAAGTGGCTGTTATGTTGCTGTAAAGTGGCTGTAATGTTGCTGTAATGTTGCTGTAAAGTGGTTGTTATTTTGCTGTAATGTTGCTGTAATGTTGCTGTAATGTTGCTGTAAAGTGGTTGTTATGTTGCTGTAAAGTGGCTGTTATGTTGCTGTAATGTTGCTGTAATGTTGCTGTAAAGTGGTTGTTATGTTGCTGTAATGTTGCTGTAATGTTGCTGTAAAGTGGTTGTTATGTTGCTGTAATGTTGCTGTAACGTGGTTGTTATGTTGCTGTAAAGTGGTTGTTATGTTGCTGTAATGTGGTTGTAATGTTGCTGTAAAGTGGCTGTTATGTTGCTGTAAAGTGGCTGTTATGTTGCTGTAATGATGCTGTAATTTTGCTGTAAAGTGGTTGTTATGTTGCTGTAATGTTGCTGTAATGTTGCTGTAAAGTGGTTGTTATGTTGCTGTAATGTGGTTGTAATGTGGTTGTTATGTTGCTGTAATGTTGCTGTAATGTGGCTGTAATGTGGTTGTTATGTTGCTGTAATGTTGCTGTAATGTGGCTGTAAAGTGGTTGTTATGTTGCTGTAATGTTGCTGTAATGTTGCTGTAAAGTGGTTGTTATGTTGCTGTAATGTTGCTGTAATGTGGTTGTTATGTTGCTGTAAAGTGGATGTTATGTTGCTGTAATGTGGTTGTAATGTCGCTGTAAAGTGGTTGTAATGTTGATGTAATGTTGCTGTAATGTTGCTGTAATGTTGCTGTAAAGTGGTTGTTATGTTGCTGTAAAGTGGTTGTTATGTTGCTGTAAAGTGGTTGTTATGTTGCTGTAATGTTGCTGTAAAGTGGCTGTAATGTTGCTGTAATGTTGCTGTAAAGTGGTTGTTATTTTGCTGTAATGTTGCTGTAATGTTGCTGTAATGTTGCTGTAAAGTGGTTGTTATGTTGCTGTAAAGTGGCTGTTATGTTGCTGTAATGTTGCTGTAATGTTGCTGTAAAGTGGTTGTTATGTTGCTGTAATGTTGCTGTAATGTTGCTGTAAAGTGGTTGTTATGTTGCTGTAATGTTGCTGTAACGTGGTTGTTATGTTGCTGTAAAGTGGTTGTTATGTTGCTGTAATGTGGTTGTAATGTTGCTGTAAAGTGGTTGTAATGTTGCTGTAAAGTGGTTGTTATGTTGCTGTAATGTTGCTGTAAAGTGGCTGTAATGTTGCTGTAATGTGGTTGTTATGTTGCTGTAATGTTGCTGTAATGTTGCTGTAAAGTGGTTGTTATGTTGCTGTAATGTTGCTGTAATGTTGCTGTAAAGTGGTTGTTATGTTGCTGTAAAGTGGCTGTTATGTTGCTGTAAAGTGGCTGTTATGTTGCTGTAATGTTGCTGTAATGTTGCTGTAAAGTTGCTGTAATGTTGCTGTAATGTTGCTGTAAAGTGGCTGTTATGTTGCTGTAAAGTGGCTGTTATGTTGCTGTAATGTTGCTGTAATGTTGCTGTAATGTTGCTGTTATGTTGCTGTAATGTTGCTGTAAAGTGGCTGTAAAGTGGCTGTTATGTTGCTGTTATGTTGCTGTAAAGTGGTTGTTATGTTGCTGTTATGTTGCTGTAATGTTGCTGTAAAGTGGCTGTTATGTTGCTGTAAAGTGGTTGTTATGTTGCTGTAAAGTGGTTGTTATGTTGCTGTAATGTTGCTGTAATGTTGCTGTAAAGTGGTTGTTATTTTGCTGTAATGTTGCTGTATTGTTGCTGTAATGTTGCTGTAAAGTGGCTGTTATGTTGCTGTAAAGTGGCTGTTATGTTGCTGTAAAGTGGCTGTTATGTTGCTGTAAAGTGGTTATTATGTTGCTGTAAAGTGGCTGTTATGTTGCTGTAATGTTGCTGTAACGTTGCTGTAATGTTGCTGTAATGTTGCTGTAAAGTGGTTGTTATGTTGCTGTAATGTTGCAGTAATGTTGCTGTAAAGTGGTTGTTATGTTGCTGTAATGTTGCTGTAATGTTGCTGTAATGTTGCTGTAAAGTGGTTGTTATGTTGCTGTAATGTTGCTGTAATGTTGCTGTAAAGTGGCTGTAATGTTGCTGTAATGTTGCTGTAAAGTGGTTGTTATTTCGCTGTAATGTTGCCTCTAATGTTGCTGTAATGTTGCTGTAAAGTGGCTGTTATGTTGCTGTAAAGTGGCTGTTATGTTGCTGTAAAGTGGCTGTTATGTTGCTGTAAAGTGGTTGTTATGTTGCTGTAAAGTGGCTGTTATGTTGCTGTAATGTTGATGTAATGTTGCTGTAACGTTGCTGTAATGTTGCTGTAATGTTGCTGTAAAGTGGTTGTTATGTTGCTGTAATGTTGCTGTAATGTTGCTGTAAAGTGGTTGTTATGTTGCTGTAATGTTGCTGTAATGTTGCTGTAAAGTGGCTGTTATGTTGCTGTAATGTTGCTGTAATGTTGCTGTTATGTTGCTGTAATGTTGCTGTAATGTGGTTGATAAACTGTAAGTAATAGAAAATGATGCCACTGATGACGGCTCTGCCAGCCGTCACTGCAACGTTAACAGGGTCACAGGAGCAGACCTTTTAGGGAAGTTCTGTAGCCAAGAGGCACACTGTGGGAAGAGAAACGCGGGGGGGGGGGGATCATGTCAATTTACAAAAAATACACTTACATCCATTCAAGGCATACACATGCAATTGAGGAACCTACCCTGGTCACAGATGGTGTAGGAGAACAAGATGTGTGGGCGATGAACTTCCCTATCGGCGGAGAATAATCCCCATGCAGAGAGATATCACACTGTGTAGAACCACTCAGATGCCAATGTGATCTCTACAGCGGATGACTGCTTCTCTACAGCGGATGACTGCTTCTCTACAGCCGATGACTGCTTCTCTACAGCGGATGACTGCTTCTCTACAGCGGATGACTGCTTCTCTACAGCGGATGACTGCATCTCTACAGCGGATGACTGCTTCTCTACAGCGGATGACTGCTTCTCTACAGCGGATGACTGCTTCTCTACAAGCCACGTCATGGACATTCTCAGCATGTTTTGACATAAACTCTGGACAATATTGATGATTGGGCAGTGGGATCCAAACCTTGAGGGCGCTGTTGTCTCTCCATCTCCTCCAGTCTCTTTTTTCTTATCTTTATTTAACAAGTCAGTTAAGAACAAATTCTTATTTACAATGACAGCCTACAACCGGCCAAACCCGGACCAATTGTGCCCCGCCCTATGGGACTCCCAAAACACAGCCGGTTGTGATTACAGCCTGGATTTGAACCAGAGGTGTTTGTAGTGACAACCTCAAACAGTGAGATGCAGTGCCTTAGACCGCTACGTTACTCGGGAGCCCCAATGCAGGGATATATAGTACAAATCATCACATAACTCAACTAAATGGTTCATTTATGATTTGCTTCATTGAATCTACAAATGTGAAATGGCTAGCTAGTCAGTGGGGTGCTGCAAGGGGAACAACTAAGCTTTTGTGGAGCGATGGGTTACGATGCTTCAACAATGCTTCAAGGCTGTTGTCTAAGTGTAGAGAGGGTCCCTGGTTCGAGCCCAGGTAGGGGTGAGGAGAGGGTCCCTGGTTCGAGCCCAGTTAGGGGTGAGGAGAGGGTCTCTGGTTCGAGCCCAGGTAGGGGTGAGGAGAGGGTCTCTGGTTCGAGCCCAGGTAGGGGTGAGGAGAGGGTCCCTGGTTCGAGCCCAGGTAGGGGTGGGGAGAGGGTCTCTGGTTCGAGCCCAGGTAGGGGTGGGGAGAGGGTCTCTGGTTCGAGCCCAGGTAGGGGTGGGGAGAGGGTCTCTGGTTCGAGCCCAGGTAGGGGTGAGGAGAGGGTCCCTGGTTCGAGCCCAGTTAGGGGTGAGGAGAGGGTCCCTGGTTTGAGCCCAGGTAGGGGTGAGGAGAGGGTCCCTGGATCGAGCCCAGGTAGGGGTGGGGAGAGGGTCTCTGGTTCGAGCCCAGGTAGGGGTGAGGAGAGGGTCCCTGGTTCGAGCCCAGGTAGGGGTGGGGAGAGGGTCTCTGGTTCGAGCCCAGGTAGGGGTGAGGAGAGGGATGGAAGCTATACTGGTACAAATGCAAATACTCACATTCTAACAATATTTCACTGAGTTGATTGAAGAAGGTAAGAAAACTGGGTAAACTAGTAAAATGCTGTTCATTCTCCCTATTCTACGATGAGTTGCTATTTTAAACAGGCTCGGTTTTTCAAGGAAAAAATGTTGTATTTTTCAATTTCACGGATAGATGAATTTTAGCATGAGCTTATCTTCCGTGGACAGGAAAATAAATATGCCAATTGAATATCCTCTGTCACAGGACGTACTGTGCTCCTTTCACAAGTAGCCTAAACGGGACAGTTTACACACAGCGTCCCCCAGTGAAGTCGCTGGTGCAAACCCACAGCCCCAACACTTGATAAAATAAACAGCTGAGGGATGTTTTTTTTTTGTTGGAAAAATGTCATTATAATTTACAGTAACACCAAAGTCATAGACAGTAACTGACAGTCTATGATCCTCAAATTCAGAATCTGAACCTGGAAGCCAGTGCGTGACGAATTACTCCCGTCTAATCAAGGACTGATTTAGACCTGGTACACCAGGTAGGTGCAATGAATTATCAGGTAAAACAGATAACCAGCAGGCTCTGGACCTCATGGGATAAGATTTTTTTTTCTTTTTTTTCTAATATATATTTTTTACCTTTATTTAACCAGGCAAGTCAGTTAAAAACACATTCTTATTTTCAATGACAGCCTGGGAACAGTGGGTTAACTGCCTGTTAAGGGGCAGAACAACAGATTTGTACCTTGTCAGCTCGGGGGTTTGAACTCACAACCTTCTGGTTACTAGTCCAACGCGCTAACCACTAGGCTACCCTGCCACCCCGATGGGATAAGATCTGGTAATACCCCCTGGTCTATGACAACCGCATGATAGTTTTAAACACATGTTCAATTTCTACATCGTTACATTCTTGTTGTTTTTAACCAATGGAGTAATAACTGACCTTCCTTCTGCATGGTGGCGGGGTGAACAAGACGTGGCTCGGGTGGTCCTTGATGATCTTCTTGGCATTCCTGTGACACCGGGTGCTGCAGTGTGCCCTCGGTGATGCACCCCCCTCTGGAGAATCCTGCGGTTGCAGACGTTGCAGTTGCCGTACCGGGTGGTAATACAGCCTGACAGGATGCTCTCGATGGTGCATCTGTAAAAGTTGATGAGGGTTTTATTGGCCAAACCAAATGTATTCAGCCTCCTGTTGAAGAGGTGTCTATTTCTAAAATGTCTCTTAAAATCTGATTTTAAACCTAAACCTAACCACACTGGTAACCTTATGCTTAACCTTAAATGAGGACCAACAAGCAAATGTTTGTTTTCATGATTTTTTTGCCTATGGGCCAATTTTGACTTTGTGTCTGCAGTAACTAGTGACAACCCTGCGTCCCTCCTTTGAAATAAGGCATTGTCCCGTCAACAAAGTGACAGCACCGAGTTGGTTTCCATACATCCACAAGTCAAAATTGGCTATATCGTAAAAAAATAAGTGATTTTTAGTCTTAATTTAAGGTTATGGTTAGGCATAATGTTACCAAGTGTGGTTAAGATAAAGGTTTAGGTTAGGATAAAAGAAGATAAACGGTAGAAATAGGCGTGGGTTAAACCCTTGTGGCTGTGGTAACTAGTGAATGGCCCCTAGTGTGTTCGGGAACTGGTCAGAGCTGAAAGGAAACAGACAGGAACTTTATTTTATTTTTTTTACTTACAAAAGTTAACCATCGACTAAACTCTGACCAGCTACGGTGATAACTTTATCTTTATCTTTATATATATATATATATTAACAAATATTTTAAAAAGTACTCTTATTACAGTATACGTTTATTGGTGCGAATCAGAACACGAAACTGGCCTAAAGAAGAAGAAGAAGAAGAAGAAGAAGAAGAAGAAGAAGAAGAAGAAGAAGAAGAAGAAGAAGAAGAAGAAGAAGAAGAAGAAGAAGAAGAAGAAGAAGAAGGAGGAGAAGAAGAAGGAGAAGAAGAAGAAGAAGGAGGAGAAGAAGAAGGAGGAGAAGAAGAAGAAGAAGGAGGAGAAGAAGGAGAAGAAGGAGGAGAAGGAGAAGAAGAAGGAGGAGAAGAAGAAGAAGAAGAAGAAGAAGAAGAAGAAGAAGAAGAAGAAGAAGGAGGAGGAAGAGGAGGAGGAGGAGGAACAAGGAAAACTTGTGGAATATTGATACCTGAGCCCGTTACGTTAGTATCCATCTTTTCCCCAAGTCAACTTGGTAAAACACGTTTATAAAGTGTGATCAGATACCGAATTTAGATATAGATATATATTTTAAAATATACATATATATATATATATATATATATGACGGTTTTTTCCTCAGTTCTTTGCTGACTTGTTTAGCTAGCTAACAGTATCTAACGTTTTAGTTAGTTGGAACTTTGTTGCTAGGTAGCTGCTAGCGATAGCATCACATAGACTATATGCGATAGCATTATGCTACATGACTGTGGATGCTAGTCCAAATGAATATAAAAACACGTTAGCATATCTGCTACTGTACAAGTAACTGCTAGCTGTTAGCTATATAATGATATTACAATAGCGCTTCGTGGGAATCTATTCGTTTTAACATTTTAGAGTTACTAACCTGACACAAGGGATATAAATCATTATTTTGCATTCCGTGAGTCGAGACAAAAGTCAAAATCACCTGTTGATGCAGAGAAAGTGATCAAGGAAGGAACTTCTGGACATCCCAAAAAACGCCAACTTGAATGAAGAAACCATCATCATCATCATCATCATCATCATCATCATCATCATCATGAAAGTGACAGTGACATTTGGACAGACGAGTGTCGTGGTTCCGTGTAAGGAGGGATGGAAAGTCCGTGATCTCATTCAACAAGCCACACAGAGATACAGAAAGTTATTGGAACAGGTAACTAAATGTCAATCATGTTGAAACCGTGTTTGAGTTGCTGTGTGATTCTGTAAAAATGAGGCCTAAAGGTATGTCAAAGAGAGGTTGTTTGACCAGGTTATTGCAGAACTATGACGGATGAGGATTCTGATGAAAAACATAACTCACCCGATGTTTAAAATCACAGCATTATTCTGTCTCTTCACGTCACTTTTATCATGTTACTACTGACGACATCAGATGCCATGGGGAAGTTTTGTATGTTGATAAATATGTATTTCAGAAGGTTATAATATTATATTATTATAGTAGACTCAAGAGTTTAGCGTTTTTTCTCTTCTTCGAAGTTGATCTATTACATTTCTTATTCACATAGTCTTGGGAAGTTAGCCGATACCAGGGATGTCTTAGTTGCAATAAATGACTAATGAAAAATGAAATCCTTGGACCTTGATATTTAGAGTTCTAAGCCATAGGGCCCTGGTCTATAGTAGTACCACTATATAGGGAATAGGGCCCTGGTCTATAGTAGTGTACTATATAGGGAATAGGGCTCTGGTCTATAGTAGTGTACTATATAGGGAATAGGGCTCTGGTCTATAGTAGTGTACTATATAGGGAATAGGGCTCTGGTCTATAGTAGTGTACTATATAGGGAATAGGGCTCTGGTCTATAGTAGTGTACTATATAGGGAATAGGGCTCTGGTCTATAGTAGTGTACTATATAGGGAATAGGGCCCTGGTCTATAGTAGTGTACTATATAGGGAATAGGGCTCTGGTCTATAGTAGTGTACTATATAGGGAATAGGGCCCTGGTCTAAAGTAGTGCACTATATAGGGAATAGGGCTCTGGTCTATAGTAGTACCACTATATAGGGAATAGGGCTCTGGTCTATAGTAGTACCACTATATAGGGAATAGGGCTCTGGTCTATAGTAGTACCACTATATAGGGAATAGGGCCCTGGTCTATAGTAGTACCACTATATAGGGAATAGGGCTCTGGTCTATAGTAGTACCACTATATAGGGAATAGGGCTCTGGTCTATAGTAGTACCACTATATAGGGAATAGGGCTCTGGTCTATAGTAGTGTACTATATAGGGAATAGGGCTCTGGTCTATAGTAGTGCACTATATAGGGAATAGGGCTCTGGTCTATAGTAGTGCACTATATAGGGAATAGGGCTCTGGTCTATAGTAGTGTACTATATATGGAATAGGGCTCTGGTCTATAGTAGTGTACTATATAGGGAATAGGGCTCTGGTCTATAGTAGTGTACTATATAGGGAATAGGGCTCTGGTCTATAGTAGTGTACTATATATGGAATAGGGCTCTGGTCTATAGTAGTGTACTATATAGGGAATAGGGCTCTGGTCTATAGTAGTACCACTATATAGGGAATAGGGCTCTGGTCTATAGTAGTACCACTATATAGGGAATAGGGCTCTGGTCTATAGTAGTACCACTATATAGGGAATAGGGCTCTGGTCTATAGTAGTACCACTATATAGGGAATAGGGCTCTGGTCTATAGTAGTGCACTATATAGGGAATAGGGCTCTGGTCTATAGTAGTGTACTATATAGGGAATAGGGCTCTGGTCTATAGTAGTGCACTATATAGGGAATAGGGCTCTGGTCTATAGTAGTGTACTATATAGGGAATAGGGCCCTGGTCTATAGTAGTGTACTATATAGGGAATAGGGCTCTGGTCTATAGTAGTGTACTATATAGGGAATAGGGCTCTGGTCTATAGTAGTGCACTATATAGGGAATAGGGCTCTGGTCTAAAGTAGTGTACTATATAGGGAATAGGGCTCTGGTCTATAGTAGTGTACTATATAGGGTATAGGGCTCTGGTCTATAGTAGTGTACTATATAGGGTATAGGGCTCTGGTCTATAGTAGTGCACTATATAGGGTATAGGGCTCTGGTCTATAGTAGTGTACTATATAGGGTATAGGGCTCTGGTCTATAGTAGTGCACTATATAGGGTATAGGGCTCTGGTCTATAGTAGTGTACTATATAGGGTATAGGGCTCTGGTCTATAGTAGTGCACTATATAGGGTATAGGGCTCTGGTCTATAGTAGTGCACTATATAGGGTATAGGGCTCTGGTCTATAGTAGTGTACTATATAGGGTATAGGGCTCTGGTCTATAGTAGTGCACTATATAGGGTATAGGGCTCTGGTCTATAGTAGTGTACTATATAGGGAATAGGGCTCTGGTCTATAGTAGTGCACTATATAGGGTATAGGGCTCTGGTCTATAGTAGTGTACTATATAGGGAATAGGGCCCTGGTCTATAGTAGTACCACTATATAGGGAATAGGGCTCTGGTCTATAGTAGTGTACTATATAGGGAATAGGGCCCTGGTCTATAGTAGTGTACTATATAGGGAATAGGGCTCTGGTCTATAGTAGGGAATAGGGCTCTGGTCTATATAGGGAATAGGGCTCTGGTCTATAGTAGTGTACTATATAGGGAATAGGGCTCTGGTCTATAGTAGTGTACTATATAGGGAATAGGGCTCTGGTCTATAGTAGTGTACTATATAGGGAATAGGGCTCTGGTCTATAGTAGTGTACTATATAGGGAATAGGGCTCTGGTCTATAGTAGTGTACTATATAGGGAATAGGGCTCTGGTCTATAGTAGTACTATATAGGAATAGGGCTCTGGTCTATAGTATATAGGGAATAGGGCTCTGGTCTATAGTAGTACCACTATATAGGGAATAGGGCTCTGGTCTATAGTAGTACCACTATATAGGGAATAGGGCTCTGGTCTATAGTAGTACCACTATATAGGGAATAGGGCTCTGGTCTATAGTAGTACCACTATATAGGAATAGGGCTCTGGTCTATAGTAGTACCACTATATAGGGAATAGGGCTCTGGTCTATAGTAGTACCACTATATAGGGAATAGGGCTCTGGTCTATAGTAGAATAGGGCTCTGGTCTATAGTAGTGTACTATATAGGGAATAGGGCTCTGGTCTATAGTAGTACCACTATATAGGGAATAGGGCTCTGGTCTATAGTAGTACCACTATATAGGGAATAGGGCTCTGGTCTATAGTAGTGCACTATATAGGGAATAGGGCTCTGGTCTATAGTAGTGTACTATATAGGAATAGGGCTCTGGTCTATAGTAGTGCACTATATAGGGAATAGGGCTCTGGTCTATAGTAGTACCACTATATAGGGAATAGGGCTCTGGTCTATAGTAGTGCACTATATAGGGAATAGGGCTCTGGTCTATAGTAGTACCACTATATAGGGAATAGGGCTCTGGTCTATAGTAGTACCACTATATAGGGAATAGGGAATAGGGCTCTGGTCTATAGTAGTGCACTATATAGGGAATAGGGCTCTGGTCTATAGTAGTGCCACTATATAGGGAATAGGGCTCTGGTCTATAGTAGTGTACTATATAGGGAATAGGGCCCTGGTCTATAGTAGTGTACTATATAGGAATAGGGCTCTGGTCTATAGTAGTGCACTATATAGGGAATAGGGCTCTGGTCTATAGTAGTACCACTATATAGGGAATAGGGCTCTGGTCTATAGTGTGTACTATATAGGGAATAGGGCTCTGGTCTATAGTAGGGAATAGGGCTCTGGTCTATAGTAGTGCACTATATAGGGTATAGGGCTCTGGTCTATAGTAGTGTACTATATAGGGTATAGGGCTCTGGTCTATAGTAGTGCACTATATAGGGTATAGGGCTCTGGTCTATAGTAGTGCACTATATAGGGTATAGGGCTCTGGTCTATAGTAGTGTACTATATATAGGGCTCTGGTCTATAGTAGTGGAATAGGGCTCTGGTCTATAGTAGTGCACTATATAGGGAATAGGGCTCTGGTCTATAGTAGTACTCACTATAGTAGGGAATAGGGCTCTGGTCTATAGTAGTACCACTATATAGGGCTCTGGTCTATAGTAGGCTACTGGTCTATAGTATAGTACCACTATATAGGGAATAGGGCTCTGGTCTATAGTAGTGTACTATATAGGGAATAGGGCTCTGGTCTATAGTAGTGCACTATATAGGGTATAGGGCTCTGGTCTATAGTAGGAATAGGGCTCTGGTCTATAGTAGTACCACTATATAGGGAATAGGGCTCTGGTCTATAGTAGTGTACTATATAGGGAATAGGGCTCTGGTCTATAGTAGTACCACTATATAGGGAATAGGGCTCTGGTCTATAGTAGTGTACTATATAGGGAATAGGGCTCTGGTCTATAGTAGTGCACTATATAGGGAATAGGGCTCTGGTCTATAGTAGTGTACTATATAGGGAATAGGGCTGGTCTGGTCTATAGTAGTACCACTATATAGGGTATAGGGCTCTGGTCTATAGTAGTGTACTATATAGGGAATAGGGCTCTGGTCTATAGTAGTACCACTATATAGGGAATAGCTCTGGTCTATAGTAGTGTCTAGGGAATAGTAGTGTACCACTATATAGGGAATAGGGCTCTGGTCTATAGTAGTACCACTATATAGGGAATAGGGCTCTGGTCTATAGTAGTACCACTATATAGGGAATAGGGCTCTGGTCTATAGTAGTACCACTATATAGGGAATAGGGCTCTGGTCTATAGTAGTACCACTATATAGGGAATAGGGCTCTGGTCTATAGTAGTGCACTATATAGGGAATAGGGCTCTGGTCTATAGTAGTACCACTATATAGGGAATAGGGCTCTGGTCTATAGTAGTACCACTATATAGGGAATAGGGCTCTGGTCTATAGTAGTACCACTATATAGGGAATAGGGCTCTGGTCTATAGTAGTACCACTATGTAGGGAATAGGGCTCTGGTCTATAGTAGTACCACTATATAGGGAATAGGGCTCTGGTCTATAGTAGTACCACTATGTAGGGAATAGGGCTCTGGTCTATAGTAGTGTACTATATAGGGAATAGGGCTCTGGTCTATAGTAGTACCACTATATAGGGAATAGGGCTCTGGTCTATAGTAGTGCACTATATAGGGAATAGGGCTCTGGTCTATAGTAGTGCACTATATAGGGAATAGGGCTCTGGTCTATAGTAGTGCACTATATAGGGAATAGGGCTCTGGTCTATAGTAGTGTACTATATAGGGAATAGGGCTCTGGTCTATAGTAGTACCACTATATAGGGAATAGGGCTCTGGTCTATAGTAGTGCACTATATAGGGAATAGGGCTCTGGTCTATAGTAGTACCACTATATAGGGAATAGGGCTCTGGTCTATAGTAGTGGACTATATAGGGAATAGGGCTCTGGTCTATAGTAGTGTACTATATAGGGAATAGGGCTCTGGTCTATAGTAGTGCACTATATAGGGAATAGGGCTCTGGTCTATAGTAGTGTACTATATTAGGGAATAGGGCTCTGGTCTATAGTAGTACCACTATATAGGGAATAGGGCTCTGGTCTATAGTAGTGCACTATATAGGGAATAGGGCTCTGGTCTATAGTAGTGTACTATATTAGGGAATAGGGCTCTGGTCTATAGTAGTGCACTATATAGGGAATAGGGCTCTGGTCTATAGTAGTGCACTATATAGGGAATAGGGCTCTGGTCTATAGTAGTGGACTATATAGGGAATAGGGCTCTGGTCTAAAGTAGTGCACTATATAGGGCTCTGGTCTAATGTAGTGTACTATATAGGGAATAGGGCTCTGGTCTAATGTAGTGCACTATATAGGGAATAGGGCTCTGGTCTATAGTAGTGCACTATATAGGGAATAGGGCTCTGGTCTATAGTAGTGCACTATATAGGGAATAGGGCTCTGGTCTATAGTAGTGTACTATATAGGGAATAGGGCTCTGGTCTATAGTAGTACCACTATATAGGGAATAGGGCTCTGGTCTATAGTAGTGGACTATATAGGGAATAGGGCTCTGGTCTAAAGTAGTGCACTATATAGGGCTCTGGTCTAATGTAGTGTACTATATAGGGAATAGGGCTCTGGTCTAATGTAGTGTACTATATAGGGAATAGGGCTCTGGTCTATAGTAGTGCACTATATAGGGAATAGGGCTCTGGTCTATAGTAGTGCACTATATAGGGAATAGGGCTCTGGTCTATAGTAGTGGACTATATAGGGAATAGGGCTCTGGTCTAAAGTAGTGCACTATATAGGGAATAGGGCTCTGGTCTAAAGTAGTGGACTATATAGGGAATAGGGCTCTGGTCTAAAGTAGTGCACTATATAGGGAATAGGGCTCTGGTCTATAGTAGTGTACTATATAGGGAATAGGGCTCTGGTCTATAGTAGTGCACTATATAGGGAATAGGGCTCTGGTCTATAGTAGTGTACTATATAGGGAATAGGGCTCTGGTCTATAGTAGTGTACTATATAGGGAATAGGGCTCTGGTCTATAGTAGTGTACTATATAGGGAATAGGGCTCTGGTCTATAGTAGTGCACTATATAGGGAATAGGGCTCTGGTCTATAGTAGTGTACTATATAGGGAATAGGGCTCTGGTCTATAGTAGTACCACTATATAGGGAATAGGGCTCTGGTCTATAGTAGTGTACTATATAGGGAATAGGGCTCTGGTCTATAGTAGTACCACTATAGGGAATAGGGCTCTGGTCTATAGTAGTGTACTATATAGGGAATAGGGCTCTGGTCTATAGTAGTGTACTATATAGGAATAGGGCTCTGGTCTATAGTAGTGTACTATATAGGGAATAGGGCTCTGGTCTATAGTAGTGTACTATATAGGGAATAGGGCTCTGGTCTATAGTAGTGTACTATATAGGGAATAGGGCTCTGGTCTATAGTAGTGTACTATATAGGGAATAGGGCTCTGGTCTATAGTAGTACCACTATATAGGGAATAGGGCTCTGGTCTATAGTAGTACCACTATATAGGGAATAGGGCTCTGGTCTATAGTAGTGTACTATATAGGGAATAGGGCTCTGGTCTATAGTAGTACCACTATATAGGGAATAGGGCTCTGGTCTATAGTAGTACCACTATATAGGTAATAGGGCTCTGGTCTATAGTAGTGTACTATATAGGGAATAGGGCTCTGGTCTATAGTAGTACCACTATATAGGGAATAGGGCTCTGGTCTATAGTAGTACCACTATATAGGGAATAGGGCTCTGGTCTATAGTAGTACCACTATATAGGGAATAGGGCTCTGGTCTATAGTAGTACCACTATATAGGTAATAGGGCTCTGGTCTATAGTAGTACCACTATATAGGGAATAGGGCTCTGGTCTATAGTAGTACCACTATATAGGTAATAGGGCTCTGGTCTATAGTAGTACCACTATATAGGGAATAGGGCTCTGGTCTATAGTAGTGCACTATATAGGGAATAGGGCTCTGGTCTATAGTAGTGTACTATATAGGGAATAGGGCTCTGGTCTATAGTAGTGCACTATATAGGGAATAGGGCTCTGGTCTATAGTAGTGCACTATATAGGGAATAGGGCTCTGGTCTATAGTAGTGTACTATATAGGGAATAGGGCTCTGGTCTATAGTAGTGCACTATATAGGGAATAGGGCTCTGGTCTATAGTAGTGTACTATATAGGGAATAGGGCTCTGGTCTATAGTAGTGCACTATATAGGGAATAGGGCTCTGGTCTATAGTAGTGCACTATATAGGGAATAGGGCTCTGGTCTATAGTAGTGTACTATATAGGGAATAGGACTCTGGTCTATAGTAGTACCACTATATAGGGAATAGGGCTCTGGTCTATAGTAGTACCACTATAAAGGGAATAGGGCTCTGGTCTATAGTAGTACCACTATAAAGGGAATAGGGCTCTGGTCTATAGTAGTACCACTATATAGGGAATAGGGCTCTGGTCTATAGTAGTGCACTATATAGGGAATAGGGCTCTGGTCTATAGTAGTACCACTATAAAGGGAATAGGGCTCTGGTCTATAGTAGTACCACTATAAAGGGAATAGGGCTCTGGTCTATAGTAGTACCACTATATAGGGAATAGGGCTCTGGTCTATAGTAGTGCACTATATAGGGAATAGGGCTCTGGTCTATAGTAGTACCACTATATAGGGAATAGGGCTCTGGTCTATAGTAGTGCACTATATAGGGAATAGGGCTCTGGTCTATAGTAGTGTACTATATAGGGAATAGGGCTCTGGTCTATAGTAGTACCACTATATAGGGAATAGGGCTCTGGTCTATAGTAGTACCACTATATAGGGAATAGGGCTCTGGTCTATAGTAGTGCACTATATAGGGAATAGGGCTCTGGTCTATAGTAGTGTACTATATAGGGAATAGGGCTCTGGTCTATAGTAGTGTACTATATAGGGAATAGGGCTCTGGTCTATAGTAGTACCACTATATAGGGAATAGGGCTCTGGTCTATAGTAGTGCACTATATAGGGAATAGGGCTCTGGTCTATAGTAGTGTACTATATAGGGAATAGGGCTCTGGTCTATAGTAGTACCACTATATAGGGAATAGGGCTCTGGTCTATAGTAGTGCACTATATAGGGAATAGGGCTCTGGTCTATAGTAGTGTACTATATAGGGAATAGGGCTCTGGTTTATAGTAGTGCACTATATAGGGAATAGGGCTCTGGTCTATAGTAGTATCACTATATAGGGAATAGGGCTCTGGTCTATAGTAGTACCACTATATAGGGAATAGGGCTCTGGTCTATAGTAGTACCACTATATAGGGAATAGGGCTCTGGTCTATAGTAGTGTTCTATATAGGAAATAGGGCTCTGGTCTATAGTAGTACCACTATATAGGGAATAGGGCTCTGGTCTATAGTAGTACCACTATATAGGGCTCTGGTCTATAGTAGTACCACTATATAGGGCTCTGGTCTATAGTAGTACCACTATCTAGGGCTCTGGTCTATAGTAGTACCACTATATAGGGAATAGGGCTCTGGTCTACAGTAGTACCACTATATAGGGAATAGGGCTCTGGTCTATAGTAGTACCACTATATAGGGAATAGGGCTCTGGTCTATAGTAGTACCACTATATAGGGCTCTGGTTAAAAGTAGTACCACTATATAGGGCTCTGGTTAAAAGTAGTACCACTATATAGGGAATAGGGCTCTGATCTATAGTAGTACCACTATATAGGGAATAGGGCTCTGGTCTATAGTAGTACCACTATATAGGGCTCTGGTTAAAAGTAGTACCACTATATAGGGCTCTGGTTAAAAGTAGTACCACTATATAGGGAATAGGGCTCTGGTTAAAAGTAGTACCACTATATAAGGAATAGGGCTCTGGTCTATAGTAGTGCACTATATAGGGAATAGGGCTCTGGTTAAAAGTAGTACCACTATATAAGGAATAGGGCTCTGGTTAAAAGTAGTACCACTATATAGGGAATAGGGCTCTGGTTAAAAGTAGTACCACTATATAAGGAATAGGGCTCTGGTTAAAAGTAGTACCATTATATAGGGAATAGGGCTCTGGTTAAAAGTAGTACCACTATAAAGGGAATAGGGCTCTGGTCTATAGTAGTACCACTATAAAGGGAATAGGGCTCTGGTCTATAGTAGTACCACTATATAGGGAATAGGGCTCTGGTCTATAGTAGTACCACTATATAGGGAATAGGGCTCTGGTCTATAGTAGTGCACTATATAGGGAATAGGGCTCTGGTCTATAGTAGTGCACTATATAGGGAATAGGGCTCTGGTCTAAAGTAGTGCACTATATAGGGAATAGGGCCCTGGTCTATAGTAGTGCACTATATAGGGAATAGGGCTCTGGTCTATAGTAGTGCACTATATAGGGAATAGGGCTCTGGTCTATAGTAGTGCACTATATAGGGAATAGGGCTCTGGTCTATAGTAGTGCACTATATAGGGAATAGGGCTCTGGTCTATAGTAGTACCACTATACAGGGAATAGGGCTCTGGTCTATAGTAGTGCACTATATAGGGAATAGGGCTCTGGTCTATAGTAGTGCACTATATAGGGAATAGGGCTCTAGTCTATAGTAGTGCACTATATAGGGAATAGGGCTCTGGTCTATAGTAGTACCACTATATAGGGCTCTGGTCTAATGTAGTGCACTATATAGGGAATAGTGCTCTGGTCTATAGTAGTGCACTATATAGGGTATAGGGCTCTGGTCTATAGTAGTGTTGACACTTTATGATTTGTCTGGTCTCTGGAGCGGTGAACCCCTGGCCCTATTCAGAGATGTGCTTCAGTCAGTGCCCCGAATCTTATTGGCTCCATTATTTAAAGAGCACAGTCAGACAGTCAGTCAGACAGACACAGATGCACCATCTCTCTCTTTTTCTCTCCATCTTTAGCGCTCTGTCTCTTTCTTTGTCTGCCTCCACCCCACCTCTCCGTCTGTCTGTCTGTCTGTCTGTCTGTCTGTCTGTCTGTCTGTCTGTCTGTCTGTCTGTCTGTCTGTCTGTCTGTCTGTCTGTCTGTCTGTCTGTCTGTCTGTCTGTGACTGTCTGTCTGTCTGTCTGTCTGTCTGTCTGTCTGTCTGTCTGTCTGTCTGTCTGTCTGTCTGTCTGTCTGTTGTCGCTCTGTCTCTTTCTTTGTCTGCCTCCACCCCACCTCTCCGTCTGTCTGTCTGTCTGTCTGTCTGTCTGTCTGTCTGTCTGTCTGTCTGTCTGTCTGTCTGTCTGTCTGTCTGTCTGTCTGTCTGTCTGTCTGTCTGTCTGTCTGTCTGTCTGTCTGTCTGTCTGTCTCTCTCTCTCTCTGTCTCTCTCTCTGTCTCTCTCTCTCTCTGTCTCTCTCTCTCTCTCTCTCTCTCTCTCTCTCTCTCTCTCTCTCTCTCTCTCTCTCTCTCTCTCTCTCTCTCTCTCTCTCTCTCTCTCTCTCTCTCTCTCTTCCCTCTTTCCACCCCCTCTCTCTATCCCCCCCATCTCCATCCTCGTGGGTAGATAAAAACATCTTGGTGTTCTTGACAAATTGTATAATACATGGTTTATCCCTAATAAATGCTAAGCGTCATCGTGCTGCCCTGCAGAGCGGGCAGAGAGGACATTTTGTAGATCCCCACGAGGCTCTACCCGGCTGTGTGTTAATTACACTGGGTCCTAAGCCGACTGCCGATTTGACTGATTGAGATGTGTTTCAAGTTTTTAATGTCACGTGCTCAAGCACAGTGATATGCCTTTCTTGCCAGTTCTAAAACCCCATGATGAAGTACTAAAATAACAAGAACAAAAACACACTACATATACAACCACTGAAAACACCAAGTAGGATGCTATATGCATATTAACTATGTGCAGGGATAGTGTGCATGTAGACAACGCACAAATACCTAATAAAGGTCAGAGTCTGTGTGATTATTCTGTTAGCTGTGTAGCATTCCTCTGGCTTGGGGATAGAAGCTGTTCAGGATCCCGTCGGTTGTCAGACGTGATGCACCGATAGCGCTTTAGGTGTCTGGAGTGATGTGTTGGGCTGTCCGCACCACCCCTCTGTAGTGTGATGTGTTGGGCTGTCCGCACCACCCCTCTGTAGTGTGATGTGTTGGGCTGTCTGCACCACCCCTCTGTAGTGTGATGTGTTGGGCTGTCTGCACCACCCCTCTGTAGTAGTGATGTGTTGGGCTGTCCGCACCACCCCTCTGTAGTGTGATGTGTTGGGCTGTCCGCACCACCCCTCTGTAGTGTGATGTGTTGGGCTGTCCGCACCACCCCTCTGTAGTGTGATGTGTTGGGCTGTCTGCACCACCCCTCTGTAGTGTGATGTGTTGGGCTGTCTGCACCACCCCTCTGTAGTAGTGATGTGTTGGGCTGTCTGCACCACCCCTCTGTAGTGTGATGTGTTGGGCCCTCTGCACCACCCCTCTGTAGTGTGATGTGTTGGGCTGTCTGCACCACCCCTCTGTAGTGTGATGTGTTGGGCTGTCTGCACCACCCCTCTGTAGTGTGATGTGTTGGGCTGTCCGCACCACCCCTCTGCACCACCCCTCTGTAGTGTGATGTGTTGGGCTGTCTGCACCACCCCTCTGCACCACCCCTCTGCAGAGTGTGATGTGTTGGGCTGTCTGCACCACCCCTCTGCACCACCCCTCTGTGGGCTGTCTGCACCACCCCTCTGTAGTGTGATGTGTTGGGCTGTCTGCACCACCCCTCTGTAGTGTGATGTGTTGGGCTGTCTGCACCACCCCTCTGCACCACCCCTCTGTAGTGTGATGTGTTGGGCTGTCTGCACCACCCCTCTGTAGTGTGATGTGTTGGGCTGTCTGCACCACCCCTCTGCACCACCCCTCTGCAGAGTGTGATGTGTTGGGCTGTCTGCACCACCCCTCTGCACCACCCCTCTGTAGTGTGATGTGTTGGGCTGTCTGCACCACCCCTCTGCACCACCCCTCTGTAGTGTGATGTGTTGGGCTGTCTGCACCACCCCTCTGCACCACCCCTCTGTAGTGTGATGTGTTGGGCTGTCTGCACCACCCCTCTGCACCACCCCTCTGCAGAGTGTGATGTGTTGGGCTGTCTGCACCACCCCTCTGTAGTGTGATGTGTTGGGCTGTCTGCACCACCCCTCTGCACCACCCCTCTGTAGTGTGATGTGTTGGGCTGTCTGCACCACCCCTCTGCACCACCCCTCTGTAGTGTGATGTGTTGGGCTGTCTGCACCACCCCTCTGTAGTGTGATGTGTTGGGCTGTCTGCACCACCCCTCTGTAGTGTGATGTGTTGGGCTGTCTGCACCACCCCTCTGTAGCCCCACGCGATCGAGGACGGTGGTTGTTGCCATACCAGGCAGTGATGTCGCCAGTCAAACAGCTCTCAGTGGTGCAGCTGTAGAACATTCTGAGGAATTTCAAAGGGGGCCGCGCCAACATTTTTTTTAACCTTCTGAGGGGGGAAGAGGCACTGTCGCTCCTTCTTCACGACTGTACCCATGGAGACCATTTTTAAGACCTCCCCCTGTTCCCTGTAGTCAGCTCCTTGGTTACAACTCTAATTGGGGTCTTAAACATAAAAATAAATTAATCTTATATATATAAAAAAAAATGTTTTATTTTTGTTTGTTTGTTGTTTACTACTTGTGTCAACGCTGCAACACCCCAACGGGCTCGGGAGGCGAAGGTTGAGCCATGCGTCCTCTCCGAAAACACGACCTGCCAAACCGCGCTTCTTAATTAACACCTGCCCACTTAACCCGTAAGCCAGCCGCACCAATGTGTCGGAGGAAACACTGTTGAAAAGGTCAGCCCGTTGAACTATGAGATAGCTCTGTGTGTGGTTGTCTCAGGGTTGTCTGGGCAGCTCTGTGTGTGGTAGTCTCAGGGTTGTCTGGGATAGCTCTGTGTGTGGTAGAGTGCTAGCTCTGTGTGTGAGCAGGGTTGTCTGGGATAGCTCTGTGTGTGGTTGTCTCAGGGTTGTCTGGGAGCTCTGTGTGTGGTAGCTCTGTGTGTGGTAGTCTCAGGGTTGTCTTAGCTCTGTGTGTGGTAGTCTCAGGGTTGTCTGGGATAGCTCTAGCTCTGTGTGGTAGTCTCAGGGTTGTCTGGGATAGCTCTGTGTGTGGTAGTCTCAGGGTTGTCTGGGATAGCTCTGTGTGTGGTTGTCTCAGGGTTGTCTGGGATAGCTCTGTGTGTGGTAGTCTCAGGGTTGTCTGGGATAGCTCTGTGTGTGGTAGTCTCAGGGTTGTCTGGGATAGCTCTGTGTGTGGTAGTCTCAGGGTTGTCTGGGATAGCTCTGTGTGTGGTTGTCTCAGGGTTGTCTGGGATAGCTCTGTGTGTGGTAGCTCTGTGTGTGGTAGTCTCAGGGTTGTCTGGGATAGCTCTGTGTGTGGTAGCTCTGTGTGTGGTAGCTCTGTGTGTGGTAGCTCTGTGGTAGCTCTGTGTGTGGTAGTCTCAGGGTTGTCTGGGATAGCTCTGTGTGGTAGCTCTGTGCGTGGTAGCTCTGTGTGTGGTAGCTCTGTGCGTGGTAGCTCTGTGCGTGGTAGCTCTGTGCGTGGTAGCTCTGTGTGTGGTAGCTCTGTGCGTGGTAGTCCGGTCCTTTAGTTTTATCACCAACCTCTGTGTTAATCCAGGGCATTTGATTGGGTACAACGTCACTGATGCATTTCCTTATGAAGCCGGTGACAGAGGGTGGTTCGCTCAGAATAGATTCCAATCAGCGCTAGCCAAGCAGTCCTGTAGCATAGTCTCTGATTCTATTGACCATTCTTCAACGAAGCTAGTCACGGTAAGTTCCTGTTTAACCTTCTGCCTGTAAACAGGAAGCAGGAGTACGGAGTCGTGATCTGATTTGCCGAATGGCGGACGATGGAGGGCCTTGTATGCCTCCTTGTGGGTAAAGTAACGGTGGTCTAGGACGTTATCGTCCCTAGTGGCTGAGGAGACGTGTTGACGGGAGTTTGGCTTCTCTTAATGAGGCGGAATTCAAATCGCTGACGACAAGGAAGGCAGCCTCCGGATGTACGTTCACAGCCTCGTACAGTTGGATAAGTGTCAGCTTGTTATATTTCTTGTCCTGAGGTGGAATGTACACAACGATAACAGCTGAAAACTCCCTCGGGAGGCAGAAGGGTCGGCAGTTGACCATCCAGGTAGTTTCAAGACGGGGGGAACAATGGGACGAGACTACCACTTACACTGGAGTCAGAACGCCATTTGTTGTTGATGAAGAGGCAACCTCGCTTCCCCTCTCCATTTCCCTGACCCTACTGTCCTGTCTGCTCAGTGATTGGAGAATCTATCGAGATGGACAGCCATGGTGGGGGGGTTGGGATCTTGTCCCGAAAGACATGTTTCAGAAAAGCAGAGAGGAGGGAGGAGGTGGAGGGAAGGGGTGGAGGGAGGAGGAGGAGGGAAGAGGTGGAGGGAAGAGGAGGAGGAAAGAGGTGGAGGGAAGAGGAGGAGGAAGGAGGTGGAGGGAAGAGGAGGAGGGTAGAGGAGGAGGGAGGAGGTGGAGGGAGGAGGTGGAGGGAAGAGGAGGAGGGAAGAGGTGGAGGGAAGAGGAGGAGGAAAGAGGAGGAGGGAAGAGGTGGAGGGAAGAGGTGGAGGGAAGAGGTGTAGGGAGGGGAGGAGGAGGAGGGAGGAGGTGGAGGGAGGAGGTGGAGGGAGGAGGTGGAGGGAAGAGGTGGAGGGAAGAGGTGGAGGGAAGAGGTGGAGGGAGGAGGTGGAGGGAAGTGGTGGAGGGAAGAGGTGGAGGGAGGTGGTATTCTCGCCAGGATTCGCCCTCTCTTGCCTCTAAGTCCGGAGTGTGTGTGGAGGGTAGAGGTGGAGGGAGAAGGAGGGAGGAGGAAGGAGGAGGAGGAGGGAGGAGGTAATCTCGCCAGGATTCACCCTCTCTTGCCTCTAAGTCCGGAGTGTGTGTGGAGGGAAGAGGTGGAGGGAGAAGGAGGGAGGAGGAAGGAGGAGGAGGAGGGAGGAGGTAATCTCGCCAGGATTCACCCTCTCTTGCCTCTAAATTCGGTGTGTGTAGGTCTGTGGTGCTTCTCATTCCCAGTGCAGCACTGCTGCTGAGACAGTAATATACTTGCCAATAGAAAGGATATTATCTCCACCATCCATCTCTCATTTTATGTGTGTCAGACTACTGAACTGTGTGTGTGTGTGTCAGCTTCTACACTGTGTGTGTGTGTCAGCTTCTACACTGTGTGTGTGTGTGTCAGCCTCTACACTGTGTGTGTGTGTGTGTGTGTCAGCTTCTACACTGTGTGTGTGTGTCAGCTTCTACACTGTGTGTGTGTGTCAGCTTCTACACTGTGTGTGTGTGTCTGACTACTACACTGTGTGTGTGTGTCTGACTACTACACTGTGTGTGTGTCTGACTACTACACTGTGTGTGTGTCTGACTACTACACTGTGTGTGTGTGTCTGACTACTACACTGTGTGTGTGTGTGTCTGACTACTACACTGTGTGTGTGTGTGTGTCTGACTACTACACTGTGTGTGTGTGTCTGACTTCTACACCGTGTGTGTGTGTGTCTGACTACTACACTGTGTGTGTGTGTGTGTCTGACTACTACACTGTGTGCGTGTGTGTGTCTGACTACTACACTGTGTGTGTGTGTGTGTCTGACTACTACACTGTGTGTGTGTCTGACTACTACACTGTGTGTGTGTGTGTCTGACTACTACACTGTGTGTGTGTGTGTGTCTGACTACTACACTGTGTGTGTGTCTGACTACTACACTGTGTGTGTGTGTGTCTGACTACTACACTGTGTGTGTGTGTGTCTGACTACTACACTGTGTGTGTGTCTGTCTACTACACTGTGTGTGTGTCTGTCTAGAACACTGTGTGTGTGTCTGTCTACTACACTGTGTGTGTGTGTCTGACTACTACACTGTGTGTGTGTCTGTCTACTACACTGTGTGTGTGTCTGTCTACTACACTGTGTGTGTGTGTCTGACTACTACACTGTGTGTGTGTGTGTCTGACTACTACACTGTGTGTGTGTCCAGTGGTGTAAAGTACTTAAGTAAAAAATACTTTCAAGTACTACTTAAGCTCCCGAGTGGCGCAGCGGTCGAAGGCACTGCATCTCAGTGCAAGAGGCATCACTACAGTCCCAGGTTTGATTCCAGGCTGTATCACATCTGGCTGTGATTAGGAGTCCCATCGGGGCGGCAGGGTAGCCTAGTGGTTAGAGCGTTGGACTAGTAACCGGAAGGTTGCAAGTTCAAATCCCTGAACTGACAATGTACAAATCTGTCGTTCTGCCCCTGAACAGGCAGTTAACCCACTGTTCCCAGGCTGTCATTGAAAATAAGAATGTGTTCTTAACTGACTTGCCTGGTTAAATAAAGGTAAAAAAAATAAATATATATATATATATATATAGGGCGGTGCACAATTGGCCCAGCGTCGTCCGGGTTTGGCCGTAATTTTTCTAGTTAAAATAAATAATGTACACGATCTGCCTGCAAACGTGACTATTATTGTGGGTATTACCAACCTTACTTTGCTGTTTGCTATTTACTATTTACTAACCTTGTTTGCTATTTACTAACCTTGTTTGCTGTTAGCTAGAGCTGTTAACTAGAGCTGTTAGCTATAGCTGTGTTATAGCTAACTGTGTTATAACTAACTGTGTTATAGCTAACTGTGTTTTAGCTAGCTGTGTTAGCTAGCTGTGTTAGCTAGACCTGTTAGCTGGCTGTGTTAGCTAGACCTGTTTGCTAGCTGTGTTAGCTAGAGCTGTTAGCTAGCTGTGTTGGCTCGAGCTGTTAGCTAGCTGTGTTAGCTAGAGCTGTTTGCTAGCTGTGTTAGCTAGAGCTGTTAGCTAGCTGTGTTAGCTAGAGCTGTTTGCTAGCTGTGTTAGCTAGAGCTGTGTTAGCTAGCTGTGTTAGCTAGAGCTGTTAGCTAGCTGTGTTAGCTAGACCTGTTAGTTAGCTGTGTTAGCTAGCTGTGTTAGCTAGAGCTGTTTGCTAGCTGTGTTAGCTAGAGCTGTGTTAGCTAGCTGTGTTAGCTAGAGCTGTTAGCTACTGTTCCCTTGACGACAACTTTTCAATATGGTTGTGGCCACATCTCTCTAAGTTTGTGCTAATGTTCTCTCAAAATGTATTGCTGTAGGTTGATTTCAACGTTTCAGTTCCACTACTACTGTGATTACTGGTAATAGTGAAGTGGTCTGCCAGCGTCCCCAATGGAACCCTATTCCCTACCTAGTGCACTACTTTAGATCAGAGCTCTATGGCACCCTATTCCCTACCTAGTGCACTACTTTAGACCAGAGCTCTATGGCACCCTATTCCCTACATAGTGCACTACTTTAGACCAGAGCCCTATGGCACCCTATTCCCTACCTAGTGCACTACTTTAGACCAGAGCCCATATGAATAGGGTGTCATTTGGGACCTAGGTGTTGATTTCCCTTCTGCTTTTTACAGTAGTTTACCGGATGTAACAGTCGACGTGTTTTCTTGTAGATGTTTGGCATTTCAAACAATATATTTTTTAAATCGTGGGCATTATAGCCTTTGACATTGTTAATTTAGAACGGGGGGTCAGAGTTCAAGCTGTAGTCTTGATTCAGTTGTTTCTCCCCCGTTAGCCTGTTCTGTAACTGAAGTCTGTCTGCCTGAAGTATTCACCTTTCTTCAGTAGCGATGACGCTCTACTGAAGGACTGTTAGCGCCATTTTGATCCCGTGATTATGTAATGGCGTCTTCTGCTTTAGAGCAGCAGGGTTATTAGTCTGTCGGGCCTTTGTCTGCAGAGACTGGCACAGATTTCAACATCAGTCCCTCATGCCAGGGTGGACTCTGCTGTTGGTCTTCCCTGTGCGTTATAGTAGACTTAGGTTTTGTAGTATAGGCTATATGTCATTTAAACAAGGTAATCTGATATACAGTGACCCACCCTCTGTACTCCAGCTCTTTGGGTTTTAAGTGATACAATTTAGGATAAATTGCAGACTGTCTGTCATGCTGGTGAATGAGGACCCAAAAGCGACTTGGCGAAAACAGAGTATTTAATCCAGAATAAACTTTACAAAACAAAAAGCATAATACTACACGTAAAGACGAGAACAGACTGGAGACTTGATCGAGAACTGCAGGTTGCCTCGGGAAGGCACTTGAACCTAGCAGACTCAGACACCTGCTCACCACGCAGCATCTGAGGGAAACACGACACGACAGGGCAAAACATAGACACAGCACGGTGAATTATAAATGAGGATCCGACAGGGCAGGTACGGGAAACAAGGAGTGAAATAGGGACTCTAATCAGGGAAAAGGATCGGGAACAGGTGTGGGAAGACTAAATGATGATTAGGGGAATAGGAACAGCTGGGAGCAGGAACGGAACGATAGAGAGAAGAGAGAGCGAGAGAGTGAGAGAGGGAGGGGAGAGAGAGGGATAGAAAGAGGGAAAGAACCTAATAAGACCAGCAGAGGGAAACAAATAGAATGGGAAGCACAGGGACAAGACATGATAATAAATGACAAAACATGACAGTACCCCCCACTCACCGAGCGCCTCCTGGCGCACTCGAGGAGGAATCCTGGCGGCAACGGAGGAAATCATCAATGAGTGAACGGTCCAGCACGTCCCGAGACGGAACCCAACTCCTCTCCTCAGGACCGTAACCCTCCCAATCCACTAAGTATTGGTGACCCCGTCCCGAGAACGCATGTCCATGATCTTATGTACCTTGTAAATAGGTGCGCTCTCGACAAGGACGGGAGGGGGGAGGGAAGACGAACGGGGGTGCGAAGAAAGGGCTTAACACAGGAGACATGGAAGACAGGATGGACGCGACGAAGATGTCGCGGAAGAAGCAGTCGCACAGCGACAGGATTGACGACCTGGGAGACACGGAACGGACCAATGAACCGCGGAGTCAACTTACGAGAAGCTGTCGTAAGAGGAAGGTTGCGAGTGGAAAGCCACACTCTCTGGCCGCAACAATACCTAGGACTCTTAATCCTGCGTTTATTGGCGGCTCTCACAGTCTGTGCCCTGTAGCGGCAAAGTGCAGACCTCACCCTCCTCCAGGTGCGCTCACAACGTTGGACAAACGCTTGAGCGGAGGGAACGCTGGACTCGGCAAGCTGGGAAGAGAATAGAGGAGGCTGGTAACCCAGACTACTCTGAAACGGAGATAACCTGGTAGCAGACGAAGGAAGCGAGTTGTGAGCGTATTCTGCCCAGGGAGCTGTTCTGCCCAAGACGCAGGGTTTCTGAAAGAAAGGCTGCGTAGTATGCGACCAATCGTCTGATTGGCCCTCTCTGCTTGACCGTTAGACTGGGGATGAAACCCGGAAGAGAGACTGACGGACGCACCAATCAAACGACAGAACTCCCTCCAAAATTGTGACGTGAATTGCGGGCCTCTGTCTGAAACGGCGTCTAACGGGAGGCCATGAATTCTGAACACATTCTCGATAATGATTTGTGCCGTCTCCTTAGCGGAAGGAAGTTTAGCGAGGGGAATGAAATGTGCCGCCTTAGAGAACCTATCGACAACCGTAAGAATCACAGTCTTCCCCGCAGACAAAGGCAGACCGGTAATGAAGTCTAGGGCGATGTGAGACCATGGTCGAGAAGGAATGGGGAGCGGTCTGAGACGACCGGCAGGAGGAGAGTTACCCGACTTAGTCTGCGCGCAGTCCGAACAAGCAGCCACGAAACGGCGCGTGTCACGCTCCTGAGTCGGCCACCAAAATCGCTGGCGAATAGACGCAAGAGTGCCTCGAACACCGGGATGACCAGCTAACTTGGCAGAGTGAGCCCACTGAAGAACAGCCAGACGAGTGGAAACAGGAACGAAAAGGAGGTTACTAGGACAAGCGCGCGGCGACGCAGTGTGCGTGAGTGCTTGCTTAACCTGTCTTTCAATTCCCCAGACTGTCAACCCGACAACACGCCCATAAGGAAGAATCCCCTCGGGATCAGTAGAAGCCACAGAAGAACTAAACAGACGGGATAAGGCATCAGGCTTGGTGTTCTTGCTACCCGGACGGTAAGAAATCACAAACTCGAAACGAGCGAAAAACAACGCCCAACGAGCTTGACGGGCATTAAGTCGTTTGGCAGAACGGATGTACTCAAGGTTCTTATGGTCTGTCCAAACGACAAAAGGAACGGTCGCCCCCTCCAACCACTGTCGCCATTCGCCTAGGGCTAAGCGGATGGCGAGCAGTTCACGGTTACCCACATCATAGTTGCGCTCAGATGGCGACAGGCGATGAGAAAAATAAGCGCAAGGATGAACCTTATCGTCAGACTGGAAGCGCTGGGATAGAATGGCTCCCACGCCTACCTCTGAAGCGTCAACCTCGACAATGAATTGTCTAGTGACGTCAGGAGTAACGAGGATAGGAGCGGACGTAAAACGTTCTTTTAGAAGATCAAAAGCTCCCTGGGCGGAACCGGACCACTTAAAACACGTCTTGACAGAAGTAAGAGCTGTGAGAGGGGCAGCAACTTGACCGAAATTACGAATGAAACGCCGATAGAAATTAGCGAAACCTAAAAAGCGCTGCAACTCGACACGTGACCTTGGAACGGGCCAATCACTGACAGCTTGGACCTTAGCGGAATCCATCTGAATGCCTTCAGCGGAAATAACGGAACCGAGAAAAGTAACGGAGGAGACATGAAAAGAACACTTCTCAGCCTTTACGTAGAGACAATTCTCTAAAAGGCGCTGTAGAACACGTCGAACGTGCTGAACATGAATCTCGAGTGACGGTGAAAAAATCAGGATATCGTCAAGATAGACAAAAACAAAGATGTTCAGCATGTCTCTCAGAACATCATTAACTAATGCCTGAAAAACAGCTGGCGCATTGGCGAGACCAAACGGCAGAACCCGGTACTCAAAATGCCCTAACGGAGTGTTAAACGCCGTTTTCCACTCGTCCCCCTCTCTGATGCGCACGAGATGGTAAGCGTTACGAAGGTCCAACTTAGTAAAGCACCTGGCTCCCTGCAGAATCTCGAAGGCTGATGACATAAGGGGAAGCGGATAACGATTCTTAACCGTTATGTCATTCAGCCTCGATAATCCACGCAGGGGCGCAGAGTACCGTCCTTCTTCTTAACAAAAAGAACCCCGCCCCGGCCGGAGAGGAAGAAGGCACTATGGTACCGGCGTCAAGAGACACAGATAAATAATCCTCGAGAGCCTTACGTTCGGGAGCCGACAGAGAGTATAGTCTACCCCGAGGAGGAGTGGTCCCCGGAAGGAGATCAATACTACAATCATACGACCGGTGAGGAGGAAGGGAGTTGGCTCGGGACCGACTGAAGACCGTGCGCAGATCATGATATTCCTCCGGCACTCCTGTCAAATCGCCAGGTTCCTCCTGAGAAGTGGGGACAGAAGAAATGGGAGGGATGGCAGACATTAAGCACTTCACATGACAAGATACGTTCCAGGATAGGATAGAATTACAAGACCAATTAATAGAAGGATTATGACATACTAGCCAGGGATGACCCAAAACAACAGGTGTGAAAGGTGAACGAAAAATCAAAAAAGAAATAGTCTCACTGTGGTTACCAGATACTGTGAGAGTTAAAGGTAGTGTCTCAAATTTGATACTGGGAAGATGACTACCATCTAAGGCAAACATGGGCGTAGGCTTGTCTAACTGTCTGAAAGGAATGTTATGTTTCCGAACCCATGCTTCGTCCATGAAACAACCCTCAGCCCCAGAGTCAATCAAGGCACTGCATGTAGCACCCGAACCGGTCCAGCGTAGATGGACCGACATAGTAGTACAAGATCTAGATGAAGAGACCTGAGTAGTAGCGCTCACCAGTAGCCCTCCGCTTACTGATGGGCTCTGGCCTCTTACTGGACATGAATTAACAAAATGTCCATCAAATCCGCAATAGAGGCACAGGCGGTTGGTGATCCTCCGTTCCCTCTCCTTAGTCGAGATGCGAATCCCTCCCAGCTGCATGGGCTCAGTCTCAGAGCCAGAGGAGGGAGATGGTTGCGATGCGGAGCAGGGAAACACCGTTGATGCGAGCTCTCTTCCACGAGCCTGGTGACGAAGATCTACCCGTCGTTCTATGCGGATGGCAAGAGCAATCAAAGAGTCCACACTGGAAGGAACCTCCTGAGAGAGAATCTCATCTTTGACCACTGTGTGGAGTCCCTCCAGAAAACGAGCGAGCAGCGCCGGCTCGTTCCAGTCACTAGAGGCAGCAAGAGTACGAAACTCTATAGAGTAATCCGTTATGGATCGATCACCTTGGCATAGGGAAGCCAGGACCCTAGAAGCCTCCCCACCAAAAACTGAACGGTCAAAAACCCGAATCATCTCCTCTTTAAAGTTCTGGTAATCGTTAGAACAATCAGCCCTTGCCTCCCAGATAGCTGTGCCCCACTCTCGGGCCCGGCCAGTAAGGAGTGAAATGACGTAAGCAACCCGAGCTCTCTCTCTAGAGTATGTGTTGGGTTGAGAGAGAACACAATCTCACACTGGGTGAGAAAGGAGCGGCACTCAGTGGGCTGCCCGGAGTAGCAAGGTGGGTTATTAACCCTAGGTTCTGGAGGCTCGGCAGGCCAGGAAGTAACAGGTGGCACGAGACGAAGACTCTGGAACTGTCCAGAGAGGTCGGAAACCTGAGCGGCCAGGTTCTCCACGGCATGGCGAGCAGCAGACAATTCCTGCTCGTGTCTGCCGAGCATGGCTCCTTGGATCTCGACGGCAGTGTTACGAGCGTCTGTAGTCGCTGGGTCCATTCCTCGGTCGGATCCTTCTGTCATGCTGGTGAATGAGGACCCAAAAGCGACTTGGCGAAAACAGAGTATTTAATCCAGAATAAACTTTACAAAACAAAAAGCATAATACTACACGTAAAGACGAGAACAGACTGGAGACTTGATCGAGAACTGCAGGTTGCCTCGGGAAGGCACTTGAACCTAGCAGACTCAGACACCTGCTCACCACGCAGCATCTGAGGGAAACACGACACGACAGGGCAAAACATAGACACAGCATGGTGAATTATAAATGAGGATCCGACAGGGCAGGTACGGGAAACAAGGAGTGAAATAGGGACTCTAATCAGGGAAAAGGATCGGGAACAGGTGTGGGAAGACTAAATGATGATTAGGGGAATAGGAACAGCTGGGAGCAGGAACGGAACGATAGAGAGAAGAGAGAGCGAGAGAGTGAGAGAGGGAGGGGGAGAGAGAGGGATAGAAAGAGGGAAAGAACCTAATAAGACCAGCAGAGGGAAACGAATAGAATGGGAAGCACAGGGACAAGACATGATAATAAATGACAAAACATGACACTGTCAGCTTTAATTTGAGGGCATTTTTCAATCCATAATGGGTGAACCGTTTAGAAATGACAGCACTGTTTGTGCATAGTCCCCAACATTAAGGAGAACAAAGTATTGGGACACAATCAATTATACACTGAGTGGACAAAACATTAGGAACACCTTCCTAAGAATGAGTTGCACCCCCTTTTGCCCTCAGAACAGCCTCAATTCGTCAGGGTTTCTACAAGGTGTCAAATGTTCCACAGGGATTCTGGCCCGAGTTGACTCCCAAGGCTTCCCACAGGGATTCTGGCCCGTGTTGACTCCCAAGGATTCCCACAGGGATTCTGGCCCGTGTTGACTCCCAAGGCTTCCCACAGGGATTCTGGCCCGAGTTGACTCCCAAGGCTTCCCACAGGGATTCTGGCCCGTGTTGACTCCCAAGGCTTCCCACAGGGATTCTGGCCCGAGTTGACTCCCAAGGCTTCCCACAAGGATTCTGGCCCGAGTTGACTCCCAAGGCTTCCCACAGGGATTCTGGCCCGTGTTGACCCCCAAGGCTTCCCACAGGGATTCTGGCCCGAGTTGACTCCCAAGGCTTCCCACAGGGATTCTGGCCCGTGTTGACTACCAAGGCTTCCCACAGGGATTCTGGCCCGTGTTGACTCCCAAGGCTTCCCACAGGGATTCTGGCCCGTGTTGACTCCCAAGGCTTCCCACAGGGATTCTGGCCCGTGTTGACTCCCAAGGCTTCCCACAGGGATTCTGGCCCGTGTTGACTCCCAAGGCTTCCCACAGGGATTCTGGCCCGTGTTGACTCCCAAGGCTTCCCACAGGGATTCTGGCCCGTGTTGACTCCCAAGGCTTCCCACAGTTGGCTGGATGTTGGCTGATAAACACAGGAAGCGGTTGAGTGTGAAATACCCTGCTGTAATGCTAATTGGTTATGACACCTACTACCGTACCCTGTTCAAAGGCACTTCATCGTTTTGTTTTGCCCTTTCACCTTCTGAATGCTCTGGTCTCACTCAGCTCTGGTCTCTCTCAGCTCTGGTCTCTCTCATCTCTGGCCTCACTCAGTTCTGGTCTCTCTCAGCTCTGGTCTCACTCAGCTCTGGCTTCACTAAGCTCTGGTCTCTCTCAGCTCTGGTCTCTCTCAGCTCTGGTCTCACTCAGCTCTGGTCTCTCTCAGCTCTGGTCTCACTCAGCTCTGGTCTCATCTCTGGCCTCACTCAGTTCTGGTCTCTCTCAGCTCTGGTCTCTCTCAGCTCTGGTCTCACTCAGCTCTGGTCTCACTCAGCTCTGGCCTCACTCAGCTCTGGTCTCACTCAGCTCTGGCCTCACTCAGCTCTGGTCTCACTCAGCTCTGGTCTCTAGGATACTTCTGAAGTGCTAGTTTTATTGTAAGCTACAACAAGGCCTATAGGTTACTATTACAAGTTATTACACTACTGGGGAAGAACCAAGCTCAAAAACGAATTTCTTGTGAGGACACGTGAATCGTCTCCCTGAAGACTTCAAACAAAGCGTGTGATAAATGTGAAAGGACAACATTAGTATGGATATAGGCCTAGAGCCATGACCTGCGACATGACCCCTCACATCCTTACAGTAAGCTCCAGTGACATGACCCCTCACATCCTTACAGTAAGCGCCATGACATGACCCCTCACATCCTTACAGTAAGATCCAGTGACATGACCCCTCACATCCTTACAGTAAGATCCAGTGACATGACCCCTCACATCCTTACAGTAGGCTCCAGTGAATGCTCCAGTGAATGGATATAGGCCTAGAGCCATGACCTGCGACATGACCCCTCACATCCTTACAGTAAGATCCAGTGACATGACCCCTCACATCCTTACAGTAAGATCCAGTGAATGGGATATAGGCCTAGAGCCATGTCCTGCGACATGACCCCTCACATCCTTACAGCTTTAATGCTGTTTTTACATCTCTCTTCTATAAGTGCTGCTAGTTTCTATGTAAGGAGAACACCATGCTGCTAAACAAGGCAAAGTAACAGGAGATTTGTGTAACTAAACCTCGGTCGCTGCTTTATTTCACTTTTAGTTCATTAAACACTTAATTACACAGCGACAGGAAAATATAGTAGATTACAGAGCTCCGGACTGCAAACATTTAGTCAGTGTGAGTAGAAAATGCCATTAGTTGCATCAGTGCGAGTTGCACACTCTGCAAGGTCATCTAATTAAAAAAAAAAAATTTTTACATTTTTTTTTTTAAGGCTAAAAAAACATTATTTTGGTCAAACAGTGAAGTACCTTTATTCCTCAAGATTCCTTTAATGAAACTGTTTCCTGTTTCCTGTTTATCTGGGGCTGTTGTGTTACCGTTTCAAAACATCCTAATTGAAAAACATAGAAGAGGTTCTCAGCTTTCTGTAGGTATACTTTCACGTCTCTGACCTCAATCGCAACTTTTGTAATCAATATATTTGATGTGCCTCATTGGGCGGTAGGCTACAACTGCAATGTTTTTTGGGGGGGACCGTACGATTAATACATGGCTTCTAGCAATGGGTATTACATTTAGAGTTAGCGATCTAGCTAATGGTGAATTAGCCCCAAATAAATTAGCCTATGATTTTTAGGGCACATAAAGATGCAAATTCATCTTTACTAAAAACTGAAATCTGGAGCCCTATTTTAACAATAAAATACAACATCAACTACCCAAAATGGGTTGCACAATATGTTTTGAATCTCTTAATCATCTTACCATCTGTCTATTACACTTTTAATATAACACTGTGAATGACTTTATAAACTCAAAAAAATGAGCAGGTGTTCTTAATGATTTGTCCACTGTTTGATGCATCGCTTTAGTGTTATTTTAAACTACAAAAAGTATCACGGGCTGGTGCCACCAACGGAAACGTTTTGTGGCATCAGTACCACCAGGGGAAAATGTTAGTCTGGGACCCATGAGATGAGTTAGTCTGGGGCCCATGAGATGAGTTAGTCTGGGGCCCATGAGATGAGTTAGTCTGGGGCCCATGAGATGAGTTAATCTGGGGCCCATGAGATGAGTTAGTCTGGGGCCCATGAGATGAGTTAGTCTGGGGCCCATGAGATGAGTTAGTCTGGGGCCCATGAGATGAGTTAGTCTGGGGCCCATGAGATGAGTTAGTCTGGGGCCCGTGAGATGAGTTAGTCTGGGGCCCATGAGATGAGTTAGTCTGGGGCCCATGAGATGAGTATCACAATAAATGGGAGAGCAGCTCGTGAGACTTCAATGGCCACGGATTCATTTATTAAATGATTTTATTACTCTGTCATTTTTAAAGTCATGCCCCCCTCCGCCCTTAACTTTTCCTAAATCAGTCTATATAACACACTGTCTAAATCAGTCTATATGACACACTGTCTATATCAGTCTATATAACACACTGTCTAAATCAGTCTATATAACACACTGTCTAAATCAGTCTATATAACACACTGTCTATATGACACACTGTCTAAATCAGTCTATATAACACACTGTCTAAATCAGTCTATATAACACACTGTCTAAATCAGTCTATATAACACACTGTCTAAATCAGTCTATATGACACACTGTCTAAATCAGTCTATATAACACACTGTCTAAATCAGTCTATATAACACACTGTCTATATAACACACTGTCTAAATCAATCTATATAACACACTGTCTAAATCAGTCTATATAACACACTGTCTAAATCAGTCTATATAACACACTGTCTAAATCAGTCTATATGACACACTGTCTAAATCAGTCTATATAACACACTGTCTAAATCAGTCTATATAACACACTGTCTAAATCAGTCTATATAACACACTGTCTATATAACACACTGTCTAAATCAGTCTATATAACACACTGTCTAAATCAGTCTATATAACACACTGTCTAAATCAGTCTATATAACACACTGTCTAAATCAGTCTATATAACACACTGTCTAAATCAGTCTATATAACACACTGTCTAAATCAGTCTATATGACACACTGTCTAAATCAGTCTATATAACACACTGTCTAAATCAGTCTATATAACACACTGTCTAAATCAGTCTATATAACACACTGTCTAAATCAGTCTATATAACACACTGTCTAAATCAGTCTATATAACACACTGTCTAAATCAGTCTATATAACACACTGTCTAAATCAGTCTATATAACACACTGTCTAAATCAGTCTATATAACACACTGTCTAAATCAGTCTATATGACACACTGTCTAAATCAGATGGGGGAGTTGATGAGCGAGGGGGAGAGATGGGGGAGTTGATGAGAGATGGGGGAGTTGATGAGCGAGGGGGAGAGATGGGGGAGTTGATGAGTGAGGGGGAGAGATGGGGGAGATGGGGAGTTGATGAGTGAGGGGAGAGATGGGGGAGTTGATGAGTGAGGGGGAGAGATGGGGAGTTGATGAGTGAGGGGGAGAGATGGGGGAGAGATGGGGAGTTGATGAGTGAGGGGGAGAGATGGGGGAGTTGATGAGTGAGGGGGAGAGATGGGGGAGTTGATGAGTGAGGGGGAGAGATGGGGGAGTTGATGAGCGAGGGGAGAGATGGGGAGTTGATGAGTGGGGGAGAGATGGGGGAGTTGATGAGAGAGGGGAGAGATGGGGGTTGATGAGTGAGGGGGAGAGATGGGGAGTTGATGAGTGAGGGGAGAGATGGGGGAGTTGATGAGTGAGGGGGAGAGATGGGGGAGATGGGGAGTTGATGAGTGAGGGGGAGAGATGGGGGAGTTGATGAGTGAGGGGGAGAGATGGGGGAGTTGATGAGTGAGGGGGAGAGATGGGGGAGTTGATGAGGGGGAGAGATGGGGAGTTGATGAGCGAGGGGGGAGATGGGGAGAGATGGGGGAGTTGATGAGTGAGGGGAGAGATGGGGGAGTTGATGAGTGAGGGGGAGAGATGGGGGAGTTGATGAGAGATGGGGGAGTTGATGGCGAGGGGGAGAGATGGGGAGTTGATGAGCGAGGGGAGAGATGGGGAGTTGATGAGCGAGGGGGAGAGATGGGGGAGTTGATGAGTGAGGGGGAGAGATGGGGGAGTTGATGAGAGATGGGGGAGTTGATGGGATGGGGAGTTGAGATGAGGGGGAGAGATGGGGAGTTGATGAGCGATGGGGGAGAGATGGGGAGTTGATGAGCGAGGGGGAGAGATGGGGAGTTGATGAGTGAGGGGAGAGATGGGGAGTTGATGAGCGAGGGGAGAGATGGGGGGGGAGAGATGGGGGAGTTGATGAGGGGGAGAGATGGGGGAGTTGATGAGAGGGGAGAGATGGGGGAGTTGATGAGAGATGGGGGAGTTGATGAGCGATGGGGGAGAGATGGGAGAGTTGATGAGAGATGGGGGAGAGATGGGGAGTTGATGAGAGATGGGGGAGAGATGGGGGAGAGATGGGGGAGAAATGGGGGAGAAATGGGGAGAAATGGGGGAGAGATGGGAGAGTTGATGAGAGATGGGGGAGAGATGGGGGAGAGATGGGGAGAGATGGGGGAGAAATGGGGGAGAAATGGGGGAGAGATGGGGGAGAAATGGGGGAGAGATGGGGGAGTTGATGAGAGATGGGGGAGAGATGGGGGAGTTGATGAGAGATGGGGGAGAGATGGGGGAGTTGATGAGAGATGGGGGAGAGATGGGGAGAGATGGGGAGAGATGGGAGAGAGATGGGGGAGAGATGGGGGAGAGATGGGGGAGAGATGGGGAGAGATGGGGGAGAGATGGGAGAGAGATGGGGGAGAGATGGGGGAGAGATGGGGAGAGATGGGGGAGAGATGGGGGAGAAATGGGGGAGAAATGGGGGAGAGATGGGGGAGAGATGGGGGAGAGATGGGGGAGAAATGGGGGAGAAATGGGGGAGAGATGGGGGAAGCGAAAGATGCATTATTATGTTATCACCAATTGTGAATGAAGAACACCGTTCTATTCTATCTATAGTCCACCAAATCCAAGCAGTCTTATCAGTCTACTCTGGCCAACTCGGAGTACACAGCGAAAGCGCGTATAATTTACAAATGGCAAGAAGACCAAGACAAAATGGATGCACATGCTGCTATGAGAACTGAATGAAAACGACTCAGATGGTCGGAGGAAGAAATGAATCATGACATCTCTGATGATTTTTCTTCTGGTTCTGATCCTCGGAGTGAACCTTCTTCTGAGGACTAAGTGGGGGAAAAAAGAAGACAGAACCGATACAAACTGGGCAGGTGGCCATGCCACAAACCACAAAGAAATGTGAGACGGGAGAGAGGGAGAGAGGGGGAGAGGGAGAGTTGGAGAGAGAGAGAGAGAGAGAGAGAGACGGAAAGAGACAGTTGGAGAGTTGGAGAGTTGGAGGGAGAGAGGTGGAGATGGAGAGAGGGAGAGTTGGAGAGAGGTGGAGAGGGAGAGTTGGAGAGTTGGAGAGAGGGAGAGTTGGAGAGAGGGAGAGGGAGAATTGGGAGAGGGAGAGAGGGAGAATTGGAGAGAGGGAGAGGGAGAATTGGAGAGAGGGGAGAGGGAGAGTTGGAGAGGGGGAGAGATGGAGAGAGAGAGATGGGGAGAGTTGGGGAGGGGAGAGATGGAGAGGGAGAGTTGGGGAGAGTTGGGGAGGGGAGAGATGGAGATGGGGAGAGTTGGGGAGGGGGAGAGATGGAGATGGGGAGAGTTGGGGAGAGGGAGAGGGGAGAGATGAGAGTTGGGGAGAGTTGGGGAGGGGGAGAGATGGAGAGAGGGAGATGGGGAGAGTTGGGGAGGGGGAGAGATGGAGAGAGGGAGAGTTGGAGAGAGTTGGAGAGATGGAGAGAGGGAGATGGGGAGAGTTGGGGAGGGGGAGAGATGGAGAGAGGGAGATGGGGAGAGGGAGATGGGGAGAGGGAGAGATGGAGAGAGGGAGAGGGGGAGAGATGGAGAGAGAGAGAGAGGGACGGCACCGTTTTGGATAGAACAAGCCAGTGACATGCTTGGGGCTGATTTAATCAACATGTCATCACAGAGAGCCCGACATCTCAGGCTGAAAACATCAGCATGCTCTCAGCCAGCTGGAAGCGATCATTTCAATCCTGTACCCGTGGAAGGATTCGGTGGAGGGAGAGCGTAGGCTTTCTGGAGAGCTTCTAGTCAGATGTTTGGGATACCTTTGGAGAAAACCATGTCACGGGACCACTTCAGAGAGTTGATGTGTTACCTCCGTTTTGGTGAAACGTGATGCCTGGAAACAGACACATTTTTATGCCATTATTGCCTTTGTGCTGATTTTTCACTATTTATCAAGGCCACTGAGAATGATTTATTCTAACTGATGTTTTCATCTTGCTGACCAGGTTTAAAAAAATATTTTTATGTATTTTGTCTTTATAAAACAAAGCTGATGAATGAATTACACCGGGCCAGTTTGTTTGGCCACATTTTTAAGTCTGTGATATGATGTATGAATTACACCGGGCCAGTTTGTTTGGCCCCATTTTTAAGTCCGTGATATGATGTATGAATTACACCGGGCCAGTTTGTTTGGCCACCTTTTTAAGTCCGTGATATGATGTATGAATTACACCGGGCCAGTTTGTTTGGCCACCTTTTTTGTGCCAGTGCCTTATAGCAGTGCTTCCCAAACTTGGTTCTGGGGACCCCGAGGGGTGCACCAAACTTGGTCCTGGGGACCCCGAGGGGTGCACCAAACTTGGTCCTGGGGACCCCGAGGGGTGCACGTTTTGGTTTTTGCTGTGACACTACTCAGCTGCTCAAAGGAATCATCGATTTGACTCTGCTGTGTAGTGCTAGGGCAAACAACAAAACGTGCACCCGTTGGGATCCCCAGGATGTTGTCAGGGTAACGCTGCCTCACAGCAACAATTCCTCCCCAAGTGCCAATGATCAGCTAAACCCCCCTTATTTCTCTTTCTTTAAAAAAAGTATTTTATTAATTATTATTATTATTTTATATTTAATTATAATGATTATTTTGATATATATTTTTTAGTTATATATATATATTAATGAATTATTATTTTTTATTTTTTTAAATTTAATTGTTTTGATTGAATTTGAATCTATGGTTTAGCACAATGATCCGAATGTCTGTATTGGAAGATTCAAGGTTTGTTTTGTCTCCGTTTTTATGAGCTTTTTGTCTTTTAAGTCTGGTTCGTTCCCGGGCTGTATCACTGTGATCGGGAGTCCCATAGGGCTGCATACAATTGGCCCAGCGTCGTCCGGTTTAGTGGAGGGTCTGGCTTTACTTGGCTCATCGTGCTCTAGCGACTCCTTGTGGTGGGCCGGGTGCCTGCAGGCTGACAACGGTCGTCAGTTGAACAGTGTTTCCGCCGACACATTGGTGCGACTGGCTTCCGGGTTAAGCGGGCGGAGGGTGTTAAGAAGCTCGGGTCATGTTTTGGAGGACGCCTCTTTGTTGGGGAGTTGCAGCGATGAGACAAGATCGAAATTGGGGAGAAAAAGAGGGTTAAAAACATTTATTTTAATATTTTTATAACTATGTGCTGTGTGAACTATGCACCTTCCTATACAGACATCAAGCCCCTCCCCCTGGCACTCACAACAAATACAAAAGAAAACTTCTTACTCTCTGACAACAAACAGTTTAAACTCACTGTTTGCATTTGAGGTTTGGTCCAACAGAATGGGTCATATGGACACCAGAACACATTGAGACATTATTTTACTGTAATAGGTAGAGACATTATTTTACTGTAGTAGGTAGAGACATTATTTTACTGTAGTAGGTAGAGACATTATTTTACTAGAGACATTATTTTACTGTAATAGGTAGAGACATTATTTTACTGTAGTAGGTAGAGACATTATTTTACTGTAATAGATTGAGACATTATTTTACTGTAATAGGTAGAGACATTATTTTACTGTAATAGGTAGAGACATTATTTTACTGTAGTAGATAGAGACATTATTTTACTGTAGTGGGTAGAGACATTATTTTACTGTAGTGGGTAGAGACATTATTTTACTGTCATAGATTGAGACATTATTTTACTGTAGTAGGTAGAGACATTATTTTACTGTAGTAGGTAGAGACATTATTTTACTGTAGTGGGTAGAGACATTATTTTACTGTAGTGGGTAGAGACATTATTTTACTGTAGTAGGTAGAGACATTATTTTACTGTAGTAGGTAGAGACATTATTTTACTGTAGTAGGTAGAGACATTATTTTACTGTAATAGGTAGAGACATTATTTTACTGTAGTAGGTAGAGACATTATTTTACTGTAATAGGTAGAGACATTATTTTACTGTAGTAGGTAGAGACATTATTTTACTGTAGTGGGTAGAGACATTATTTTACTGTAATAGGTAGAGACATTATTTTACTGTAGTAGGTAGAGACATTATTTTACTGTAATAGGTAGAGACATTATTTTACTGTAGTAGGTAGAGACATTATTTTACTGTAATAGACGACAACTTAACCTTTCTAACAATACCCTCTTATGTCTCAACATGTAGAATAGAGTAGAACCTACTAAAACGGCACTGTCAATGATCATTATTGTGGGAAATGAATCCTCAGTTTCTGTCGCCTGCGGCATTTCAACCACAGACTGTCATGTGCTGTTGTCTCGTCTGTTGTTTTATAGATGTGCCAGGAGCATAAAACGACTCATTTATAGCAGAAGGTCCTTCTGTAGCTCAGTTGGCAGAGCATGGCGCTTGTAACGCAGGGTAGTGGGTTCGATCCCCGGGACCACCCATACGTAGAATGTATGCACACATGACTGGAAGTCGCTTTGGATAAAAGCGTCTGCTAAATGGCATATATTATTATTATTATTATTATTACCTCGTTCTCATTCTGAGCATCATCTCATCCGGGTAGGCCAGTTGATTTCAACATCCTGAACAAGATGTACAGGAGGTTGTGTTCAGAACAGTTCAACTGTTGTACCATGTTTTAAACCGTTGGAGACAGACAGGAGGGTGTGTTCAGAACAGTTCAACTGTTGTACCATGTTTTAAACCGTTGGAGACAGACAGGAGGGTGTGTTCAGAACAGTTCAACTGTTGTACCATGTTTTAAACAGTTGGAGACAGACAGGAGGGTGTGTTCAGAACAGTTCAACTGTTGTACCATGTTTTAAACAGTTGGAGACAGACAGGAGGGTGTGTTCAGAACAGTTCAACTGTTGTACCATGTTTTAAACAGTTGGAGACAGACAGGAGGGTGTGTTCAGAACAGTTCAATTGTTGTACCATGTTTTAAACCATGTTAGAAAGCCAAATAGATCCAAGTTGGCTAGACTTTAAATATAAAGATTAGCTGGCTAACGGTTAAAGATTTTTTATTTATTTTATTTTACCTTTATTTAACCAGGCAAGTCAGTTAAGAACAAATTCTTATTTTCAATGACGGCCTGGGAACAGTGGGTTAACTGCCTGTTCAGGGGCAGAACGACAGATTTGTACCTTGTCAGCTCAGGGATTTGAACTTGCAACCTTCCGGTTACTAGTCCAACACTCTAACCAAAGCTTATTCAGAGAGAACATTAAAATAATCAAGATCTTTATATATGTCATAAATCGCTCGTAAGTTTGAAAAAAATCAAGATGTGGGTTTGACCTGGTTACATGTACTGATGAACTGACAAATTCTCTTAAACAATGTTTGAGGTGGCTTATGGTAGAGAAATGGACATTCCTGCAGTCAGCATGCCAATTTCACGCTCCCTCAAAATTTGAGACATCTGTCGCATTGTGTTGTGTGACAAAACCGCACATTTTAGAGTGGCCTTTTATTGTCCCCCAGCACAAGGTGCACCTGTGTCATGACTATGCTATTAAATCAGATTCTTGATATGCCACACCTGTCAGGTGGATGGATTATCTTGGCAAATAAAAAATGCTCACTAACAGTGATGTGCGCAGAATTTGAAAGAAATACGCTTTTTTTGTGTGTGTGCAAAATGTCCGGGATCTTTTATTTCAGCTCATGAACCATGAGACCAAACACATTACATGTTGCGCTTTATTTTAAATATGTTTTTGTTCATTGTCGTAAAGAGCTTGTGGCCTGCAGAAATGTATTCTCTGAACAGTCAGTGGAGCCTGAAGCAGGGGAGGGAGGAAGTGAGGGGAGGGAGAGGGGTGTTTCGGGAAGATGGGAGTCACTCAGGAAGTTATCAGACTGCTAAAAAGGGCCACTTAATTACTAAGACAAATGGAGGGAGGGATGGATGGAGGGAGGGAGGGAGGGATGGAGGGAGGGAGGGAGGGATGGAGGGATGGAGGGATGGAGGGATGGATGGAGGGATGGAGGGAGGGATGGAGGGAGGGAGGGAGCTGCGGTGCTATTTTTTTCATAAGGGCCGGGAATGCCAGATGCCTGAATGCTGAGATGAACAGGGCTGAGCAAGCTGAATTCTGCCAGAATTTGCTGATAGCATCTAAACCCATGGCCCGGCGCCAGAAAACAAAACAATTAGCACAGAGGAGGAGGCAGGGCGGTCTGTTAGAAAAATGTTACCATCCAGGGAGAGGAAGAGCAGCTCAGCCGTGTGGAATGTTACTGGCAATACAGACAGGTTACCGTTATATGGGTTATGATTCTATGGGTGTCAAAGGTCGGATAAAGCTATTCCTGGCTACTTAACTGATAGGTCATGTTCTGATTATAACTTTGTGTTACCATTTTACTCTGACAGTAAGTTAAAAGTCCTACGTTGTAGACGTATGGGTAGTTTAACACAAAGTTAAACATCTTTCAAACAGGGTGGTAGGCTGGCTCTACTTCCTGATGGGGAGAGAACTACTCTATAGGCTGGGTCTACTTCTTCATGATGAGGAGAGAACTACTCTATAGGCTGGCTCTACTTCTTCCTGATGGGGAGAGAACTACTCTATAGGCTGGCTCTACTTCTTCCTGATGGGGAGAGAACTACTCTATAGGCTGGCTCTACTTCTTCATGATGGGGAGAGAACTACTATATAGGCTGGGTCTACTTCTTCATGATGAGGAGAGAACTACTCTATAGGCTGGCTCTACTTCTTCCTGATGGGGAGAGAACTACTCTATAGGCTGGCTCTACTTCTTCCTGATGGGGAGAGAACTACTATATAGGCTGGCTCTACTTCTTCCTGATGGGGAGAGAACTACTCTATAGGCTGGGTCTACTTCTTCATGATGAGGAGAGAACTACTCTGTAGGCATTCTCAAAGACTCATAATCACATCTTAGAGAGAGGGGGAGAGGGACAGAAATGTACGTGTGGCTATCTTCGCAAACACCGTATTAAAAACAAGGTCAGACTTTTCCAAAGACAACTCTGGTTCTACAGAGGAATGTGGATCCGTCTTGCTCAGCTACTTTGTCAAGACTGTTTTTCTTGTCTTTGTTCAGAGCCCTTCAGGATCCTCTCCACCTGCCTGAGCCCTCTGTTGTGGTGCTGGGGAATTTTAACAGACTTCTACAGGGTATATAGTGTGTATCAGCTGGGTCTAGGAACAGACTTCTACAGGGTATATAGTGTGTATCAGCTGGGTCTAGGAACAGACTTCTACAGGGTATATAGTGTGTATCAGCTGGGTCTAGGAACAGACTTCTACAGGGTATATAGTAGATGGGGACACAGGCGTAGACCACCAGGACCAGTTTCTATTGGATAGACCCAGGGTTAGGCCAGGACCAGTTTTCTATTGGATAGACCCAGGGTTAGGCCAGTACCAGTTTTCTATTGGATAGACCCAGGGATAGACCCAGGGTTAGGCCAGGACCAGTTTTCTATTGGATAGACCCAGGGTTAGGCCAGGACCAGTTTTCTATTGGATAGACCCAGGGTTAGGCCAGGACCAGTTTTCTATTGGATAGACCCAGGGTTAGGCCAGGACCAGTTTTCTATTGGATAGACCCAGGGTTAGGCCAGGACCAGTTTTCTATTGGATAGACCTAGGGTTAGGCCAGGACCAGTTTTCTATTGGCTAACAGATGACCTGACTTTAATACATCATTCGTTCTCAGTGAGGTTTTGTTTCCGAGAAGCGAGTGAAGATGAGTAATTCCAATTATTTTTATTTTTTTTTGCTACGGAGAAACCAGACAATTCCTGAAAATCTGTCTGCCTCAGCTTTACTTAAAAAATAAACAGCTGGTACAATATTACTGTCTAAAAGTACAGAATGAACCAGAGTCTTTAGAGATCAGTTCTGTTCTGACGCAGTACTACTGTGTAGAGACTGGTGGCGTTCCTATTGGCTGTTATGATTATATGAGTATCTATTAGTGTACAACTGATAGTGACGATGCACAGGGCCGAGGCTTGGTGGAGATCTGACTGTCTAGAGATAGTGACGATGCACAGGGCCGAGGCTTGGTGGAGATCTGACTGTCTAGAGATAGTGACGATGCACAGGGCCGAGGCTTGGTGGAGATCTGACTGTCTAGAGATAGTGACGATGCACAGGGCCGAGGCTTGGTGGAGATCTGACTGTCTAGAGATTGTGGTGATGCACAGTGTAGTGGTATGTACAGGACACATGGTGTAGTGGTATGTACAGGACACATGGTGTAGTGGTATGTACAGGATGCACATGGTGTAGTGGTATGTACAGGATACACAGTGTAGTGGTATGTACAGGATACACAGTGTAGTGGTATGTACAGGATACACAGTGTAGTGGTATGTACAGGATACACAGTGTAGTGGTATGTACAGGACACATGGTGTAGTGGTATGTACAGGATACATGGTGTAGTGGTATGTACAGGATACATGGTGTAGTGGTATGTACAGGATACATGGTGTAGTGGTATGTACAGGATACACAGTGTATTGGTATGTACAGGATACATGGTGTAGTGGTATGTACAGGACACACGCGGTCAGCCATTCATGGAAAGAGCAGGTGTTCCTAATGTTTTGTACACTGTGTATTTCCACACTGACGTTGTAAAAATCCTGTGAAAATGATAATGTCCTTTCAGTGCAAGACCTGTTTGAATAGACTTCCTGATTGGTCAGCCTGTGTTGTTGACATCACCACAGGCCTAAAACGAGTTAATAAGAGAGTCCTCTCGGACAACAACAGCTAGTTTTCAGATTCCCCTCCCCTCTCAGTCCGCTCCCAGACAGTCCCAACTACAATTCTTGTTGAGAAATTGCTCTTTGCTAAGAAGCTATTTTTTGTTTATTTTCAATTTTCAATTTGTTAAAATTAAGGTACTTAGTTAATTGTATTTAAAAATTAAAAATAATAATATTGAGATTAAAAACAGCCGCATTGGACATTTTTTATTAAGTCAGTCAAGTTAGTTATTGATTGATTGGTTTATTTGAATTTCTGAGATAATTAAAAGCCGTTGGCTGCCCCAGCCAGAGAAAACATGACATACATTAAAAATGATGGAGGACAAAACCCCGATGAAGCCTGAAGGCTCATTCCATTATGGTCTTATAATACTGGTTCTCCGAGCTGTCTGTTTTTATGGGAATGGGCTACTGCTTTGATGCTATCTCACCCATTACTGCCTAACCCAACCATCTGTGTTGCTGCCTAACCCAACCATCTGTATTACTGCCTAACCCAACCATCTGTATTACTGCCTAACCCAACCATCTGTATTGCTGCCTAACCCAACCATCTGTATTACTGCCTATCCCAAATATCTGTATTACTGCCTAACCCAACCATCTGTATTACTGCCTAACCCAACCATCTGTGTTGCTGCCTAACCCTAACCCATCCATCTGTATTACTGCCTAACCCAACCATCTGTATTACTGCCTAACCCAACCATCTGTATTACTGCCTAACCCAACCATCTGTATTACTGCATAACCCATCTATCTGTATTATTGCCTAACCCAACCATCTGTATTGCTGCCTAACCCACCCATCTGTATTACTGCATAACCCATCTATCTGTATTATTGCCTAACCCAACCATCTGTATTACTGCCTAACCCAACCATCTGTATTACTGCCTAACCCAACCATCTGTATTACTGCATAACCCATCTATCTGTATTATTGCCTAACCCAACCATCTGTATTGCTGCCTAACCCATCCATCTGTATTACTGCCTAACACATCCATCTGTATTACTGCCTAACCCATCCATCTGTATTACTGCCTAAACCTAACCCAACCATCTGTATTACTGCCTAACCCATCCATCTGTATTACTGCCTAACCCAACCATCTGTATTACTGCCTAACCCAACCATCTGTATTACTGCCTAACCCAACCATCTGTATTACTGCCTAACCCAACCATCTGTATTACTGCATAACCCATCCATCTGTATTATTGCCTAACCCAACCATCTGTATTGCTGCCTAACCCATCCATCTGTATTACTGCCTAACCCAACCATCTGTATTACTGCCTAACCCAACCATCTGTATTGCTGCCTAACCCATCCATCTGTATTACTGCCTAACCCAACCATCTGTATTATTGCCTAACCCAACCATCTGTATTACTGCCTAACCCTACCATCTGTATTACTGCCTAACCCATCCATCTGTATTACTGCCTATCCCAACCATCTGTATTACTGCCTAACCCATCCATCTGTATTACTGCCTAACCCAACCATCTGTATTATTGCCTAACCCAACCATCTGTATTATTGCCTAACCCTAACCCAACCATCTGTGTTGCTGCCTAACCCAACCATCTGTGTTGCTGCCTAACCCAACCATCTGTATTGCTGCCTAACCCATCCATCTGTATTACTGCCTAACCCAACCATCTGTATTACTGCCTAACCCAACTATCTGTATTACTGCCTAACCCTAACCCAACCATCTGTATTACTGCCTAACCCAACCATCTGTATTACTGCCTAACCCAACCATCTGTATTACTGTCTAACCCTACCATCTGTATTACTGCCTAACCCTAACCCAACCATCTGTATTATTGCCTAACCCTAACCCAACCATCTGTGTTGCTGCCTAACCCAACCATCTGTATTACTGCCTAACCCTAACCCAACCATCTGTATGATTGCCTAACCCAACCATCTGTATTACTGCCTAACCCTAACCCAACCATCTGTATTACTGCCTAACCCTAACCCAACCATCTGTATTATTGCCTAACCCTAACCCAACCATCTGTGTTGCTGCCTAACCCAACCATCTGTATTACTGCCTAACCCTAACCCAACCATCTGTATTATTGCCTAACCCAACCATCTGTATTATTGCCTAACCCTAACCCAACCATCTGTATTACTGCCTAACCCTAACCCAACCATCTGTATTATTGCCTAACCCTAACCCAACCATCTGTGTTGCTGCCTAACCCAACCATCTGTGTTGCTGCCTAACCCATCCATCTGTATTACAGTGTGAAGGTAACACCCAGTCCTGTATAGAACTCTACAGTGTGAAGGTAACACCCAGTCCTGTATAGAACTCTACAGTGTGAATGTAACACCTAGTCCTGTATAGAACTCTACAGTGTGAATGTAACACCTAGTCCTGTATAGAACTCTACAGTGTGAAGGTAACACCTAGTCCTGTATATAACTCTACAGTGTGAAGGTAACACCTAGTCCTGTATAGAACTCTACAGTGTGAAGGTATGATGTTCTATCAAGCTAATTTCTCTATAATTTTGTGCACAAAAGGAAAACGTGTTTACATCACTGTTTGTGAGCATTTCTCCTTTGTCAAGATAATCCATCCACCTGACAGGTGTGGCATATAAAGAAGCTGATTAAACAGCATGATCATTACACAGGTGCACCTTGTGCTGGGGACAGTAAAAGGCCACTCTAAAATGTGCAGTTTTGTCACACAACACAATGCCACAGATGTCTCAAGTTTTGAAGAAGCGTGAAATTGCATGCTGACTGACCACCAGAGCTGTTGTCGGTGAATTTAATGTTAATTTCTCTACTGTCTCTACCGTGTTCATTTCTAAATCTGTCGTTTTAGAGAATTTGGCAGTACATTCACCTGGCCTCACAACCTCAGACCACATGTAACCACGCCAGCTCTAGTCCCTGTTCTCCCAGCTCTAGTCCCTGTTCTCCCAGCTCTGGTCCCTGTTCTCCCAGCTCTAGTCCCTGTTCTCCCAGCTCTAGTCCCTGTTCTCCCAGCTCTGGTCCCTGTTCTCCCAGCTCTGGTCCCTGTTCTCCCAGCTCTAGTCCCTGTTCTCCCAGCTCCAGCCTCCCCTCTAGACCCCCAGCTCTAGTCCCTGTTCTCCCAGCTCTAGTCCCTGTTCTCCCAGCTCCAGCCTCCACTCTGGACCCCCAGCTCTAGTCCTTGTTCTCCCAGCTCTAGTCCCTGTTCTCCCAGCTCCAGCCTCCCCTCTAGACCCCCAGCTCTAGTCCTTGTTCTCCCAGCTCCAGCCTCCACCCTGGACCCCCAGCTCTAGTCCTTGTTCTCCCAGCTCCAGCCTCCCCTCTAGACCCCCAGCTCTAGTCCCTGTTCTCCCAGCTCCAGCCTCCCCTCTAGACCCCCAGCTCTAGTCCCTGTTCTCCCAGCTCCAGCCTCCACTCTGGACCCCCAGCTCTAGTCCTTGTTCTCCCAGCTCCAGCCTCCACTCTGGACCCCCAGCTCTAGTCCTTGTTCTCCCAGCTCCAGCCTCCACTCTGGACCCCCAGCTCTAGTCCCTGTTCTCCCAGCTCTAGTCCCTGTTCTCCCAGCTCTGGTCCCTGTTCTCCCAGCTCTGGTCCCTGTTCTCCCAGCTCTAGTCCCTGTTCTCCCAGCTCCAGCCTCCCCTCTAGACCCCCAGCTCTAGTCCCTGTTCTCCCAGCTCTAGTCCCTGTTCTCCCAGCTCCAGCCTCCACTCTGGACCCCCAGCTCTAGTCCTTGTTCTCCCAGCTCCAGCCTCCCCTCTAGACCCCCAGCTCTAGTCCTTGTTCTCCCAGCTCCAGCCTCCACTCTGGACCCCCAGCTCTAGTCCTTGTTCTCCCAGCTCCAGCCTCCCCTCTAGACCCCCAGCTCTAGTCCCTGTTCTCCCAGCTCTAGCCTCCCCTCTGGACCCCCAGCTCTAGTCCTTGTTCTCCCAGCTCTAGCCTCCCCTCTAGACCCCCAGCTCTAGTCCCTGTTCTCCCAGCTCCAGCCTCCACTCTGGACCCCCAGCTCTAGTCCCTGTTCTCCCAGCTCCAGCCTCCCCTCTAGACCCCCAGCTCTAGTCCCTGTTCTCCCAGCTCCAGCCTCCCCTCTAGACCCCCAGCTCTAGTCCCTGTTCTCCCAGCTCCAGCCTCCACTCTGGACCCCCAGCTCTAGTCCTTGTTCTCCCAGCTCCAGCCTCCCCTCTAGACCCCCAGCTCTAGTCCCTGTTCTCCCAGCTCCAGCCTCCACTCTGGACCCCCAGCTCTAGTCCTTGTTCTCCCAGCTCCAGCCTCCACTCTGGACCCCCATTGTCAAGTGTTACCCAACCTAAAAACATTAGGCAAACATTATAATTTCATAAATTACATTGGAATTACAAATGATCTGATTCACAGATGTATATTATTGTAATACAAAAATAGGTGCTGTTTATTGTGGCCTTTTTGTGAGATGGAACTGTGGACGATAGAGATTCATGATGTTTGTGTACCGTAAATCAGAATGTTGATTGGTTGTGTTCGTTGTGCCATTTATGAAATGAGGATGTTTGATGTGCTTCCTCCCACAGGAGGGTGACTTCCTGGTTCGTACCCACCATGTGGAGTACTGTGACGGGGGCATCCTGGACCCTGATGATGTACTGACTGACCTGGTGGAGGACAGAGATAAGGTAACGATCAACGTTAGGGGCCGAGTGCCAAATGGCACCTTATTCCCTATGTAGTGCACTACTTTTGGACAAGGGAAGGTAACGATCAACATTAGGGCTGAGTGCCAAATGGCACCTTATTCCCTATGTAGTGCACTACTTTTGGACAAGGGAAGGTAACGATCAACGTTAGGGCTGAGTGCCAAATGGCACCTTATTCCCTATGTAGTGCACTACTTTTGGACAAGGGAAGGTTACAATGATCTACTGTGTAGCTATCAGTGCATTCTTTGGTGACTTTACACTCAGACACATTTTAGTGACTTTACCCTCAATCAGAGTGACTTTACACTCAGACACATTTTAGTGACTTTACACTCAGACACATTTTAGTGACTTTACACTCAGACACATTTTAGTGACTTTACACTCAGACACATTTTAGTGACTTTACACTCAGACACATTTTAGTGACTGTACCCTCAATCACATTTTAGTGACTTTACCCTCAATCACATTTTAGTGACTTTACACTCAACACATTTTAGTGACTTTACACTCAGACACATTTTAGTGACTTTACCCTCAGACACATTTTAGTGACTTTACACTCAGACACATTTTAGTGACTTTACACTCAGACACATTTTAGTGACTTTACCCTCAGTCACATTTGAGTGACTTTACACTCAGACACATTTTAGTGACTTTACACTCAATCACATTTTAGTGACTTTACCCTCAATCACATTTTAGTGACTTTACACTCAATCACATTTTAGTGACTTTACCCTCAATCACATTTTAGTGACTTTACCCTCAATCACATTTGAGTGACTTTACACTCAATCACATTTTAGTGACTGTACCCTCAATCAGAGTGACTTTACACTCAATCACATTTTAGTGACTGTACCCTCAATCAGAGTGACTTTACACTCAATCACATTTGAGTGACTTTACCCTCAATCACATTTTAGTGACTTTACCCTCAATCACATTTTAGTGACTTTACCCTCAATCACATTTTAGTGACTGTACCCTCAATCACATTTTAGTGACTTTACCCTCAATCACATTGGAGTGACTTTACCCTCAATCACATTTTAGTGACTTTAACCTCAATCACATTTAGGTGACTTTACCCTCAATCACATTGAGGTGACTTTAACCTCAATCACATCGGTGACCGACCGGCTCAATTCGGTCTAACGAGGCAACATTTGAATGCTAAACAGAGGGAGTACGGTAGTGTACTAAACAACCAAAGAGTTCAAGACTAAAGACTGATTTATATTACGGGTGTGTTCATACATTGTGTGCTCTGGGTATTTGTCAACTCAGAGCGTTGTCATATTGTTAGTTCGTTCGTAAATTCAGTGTTTCGCTCTCGGAGCGTTCAGAGCTGCACACTGGACGCTCTGGCTGAGGAGTAGGGTTGATCCCAGCGTTCTGACCTCACACTAGACACTCTGGCTGAGTACTCTTTTGTGTTTTTGTTTTTTAAGGTATTCTGTAAGTCGCTCTGGATAAGAGCGTCTGCTAAATGACTTAAATGTAATGTAATGTAATGAGTAGGGTTGATCCGAGCGTTCTGACCTAACAGCAGCAGTCAAACAACCAAGCTAACTGGCTAGCGTTGGTTAGGGTGTTACGGTACAGAGTCAATGTGGAGGCTATATACAGGGGGTACCAGTACAGAGTCAATGTGGAGGCTATATACAGGGGGTACCAGTACAGAGTCAATGTGGAGGCTATATACAGGGTGTTAAGGTACAGAGTCAATGTGGAGGCTATATACAGGGTGTTACGGTACAGAGTCAATGTGGAGGCTATATACAGGGTATTACGGTACAGCGTTGGTTAGCTTGCTAGCTACTCCCAGACACACGAGAGAACACCTCACTCTGACCATTTTTTCTCAGCAGAGCTGGTTAGGCTGTTTCATGTTATCCAGAGTGTTAGTGACTGAAACTGTGCTGCTGGCAACAATTTAATTATGCTTTTTGCCAACTTTTACTGACACCGGCTATATGGGTGTTGAGTAAATTCGTCAGTTATTCTGCGCTCTGGCACCCTCAATGAGAGGAAATAGGAGTATATATTATTAATTATTTTTGTTCAACCTTTATTTAACTAGGCAACAAGATAGCCCGAGTGAATTTATCAGCTACGTCTATCGACAGTTGTCGTAGTAACATCATGAACATTGTATTGAGCACACAGAGCATTAGCTAACATTAGGCTATAGCTAGCTAACATTAGGCTATAGCTAGCTAACATTAGGCTATAGATAGCTAACACTAGGCTATAGCTAGCTAACATTAGGCTATAGATAGCTAACACTAGGCTATAGCTAGCTAACACTAGGCTATAGCTAGCTAACACTAGGCTATAGCTAGCTAACACTAGGCTATAGCTAGCTAACACTAGGCTATAGCTAGCAATGCAAATATGAATAATATCACTACACAGATCACACATGTAACGCTAGCTAGTAACACAATAACTATAATGAGGCTATATACAGGGTGTACTGGTATAGAGTCAATGTGGAGACTATATACAGGGGGTACCGGTACAGAGTCAATGTGGAGGCTATATACAGGGGGTACCGGTACAGAGTCAATGTGGAGGCTATATACAGGGGGTACCGGTACTGAGTCAATGTGGAGGCTATATACAGGGGGTACCGGTACTGAGTCAATGTGGAGGCTATATACAGGGGGTACCGGTACTGAGTCAATGTGGAGTCTATATACAGGGGGTACCGGTACTGAGTCAATGTGGAGACTATATACAGGGGGTACCGGTACTGAGTCAATGTGGAGGCTATATACAGGGGGTACCGGTACTGAGTCAATGTGGAGGCTATATACAGGGGGTACCGGTACTGAGTCAATGTGGAGGCTATATACAGGGGGTACCGGTACTGAGTCAATGTGGAGGCTATATACAGGGGGTACCGGTACAGAGTCAATGTGGAGGCTATATACAGGGTATTATGGTATAGAGTCAATTTGGAGGCTATATACAGGGGGTACCGGTACAGAGTCAATGTGGAGGCTATATACAGGGTATTACGGTACAGAGTCAATGTGGAGGCTATATACAGGGTATTATGGTATAGAGTCAATTTGGAGGCTATATACAGGGGGTACCGGTACAGAGTCAATGTGGAGGCTATATACAGGGGGTACCGGTACAGAGTCAATGTGGAGACTATATACAGGGTATTACGGTACAGAGCCAATATGGAGGCTATATACAGGGGGGTACCGGTACAGAGTCATTGTGGGGGCTATATACAGGGTATTACGGTACAGAGTCAATGTGGAGGCTATATACAGGGGGTACCAGTACAGAGTCAATGTGGAGGCTATATACAGGGGGTACCGGTATAGAGTCAATGTGGAGGCTATATACAGGGGGTACCGGTTCCGAGTCAATGTGGAGGCTATATACAGGGGGTACTGGTACAGAGTCAATGTGGAGGCTATATACAGGGGGTACCGGTACTGAGTCAATGTGGAGGCTATATACAGGGGGTACCGGTACTGAGTCAATGTGGAGGCTATATACAGGGGGTACCGGTACAGAGTCAATGTGGAGGCTATATACAGGGTATTATGGTATAGAGTCAATTTGGAGGCTATATACAGGGGTACCGGTACAGAGTCAATGTGGAGGCTATATACAGGGTATTACGGTACAGAGTCAATGTGGAGGCTATATACAGGGTATTATGGTATAGAGTCAATTTGGAGGCTATATACAGGGGGTACCGGTACAGAGTCAATGTGGAGGCTATATACAGGGGGTACCGGTACAGAGTCAATGTGGAGACTATATACAGGGTATTACGGTACAGAGCCAATATGGAGGCTATATACAGGGGGGTACCGGTACAGAGTCATTGTGGGGGCTATATACAGGGTATTACGGTACAGAGTCAATGTGGAGGCTATATACAGGGGGTACCAGTACAGAGTCAATGTGGAGGCTATATACAGGGGGTACCGGTATAGAGTCAATGTGGAGGCTATATACAGGGGGTACCGGTTCCGAGTCAATGTGGAGGCTATATACAGGGGGTACTGGTACAGAGTCAATGTGGAGGCTATATACAGGGGGTACCGGTACTGAGTCAATGTGGAGGCTATATACAGGGGGTACCGGTACTGAGTCAATGTGGAGGCTATATACTGGGGGTACCGGTACAGAGTCAATGTGGAGGCTATATACAGGGTATTATGGTATAGAGTCAATTTGGAGGCTATATACAGGGGGTACCGGTACAGAGTCAATGTGGAGGCTATATACAGGGTATTACGGTACAGAGTCAATGTGGAGGCTATATACAGGGTATTATGGTATAGAGTCAATTTGGAGGCTATATACAGGGGGTACCGGTACAGAGTCAATGTGGAGGCTATATACAGGGGGTACCGGTACAGAGTAAATGTGGAGACTATATACAGGGTATTACGGTACAGAGCCAATATGGAGGCTATATACAGGGGGGTACCGGTACAGAGTCATTGTGGGGGCTATATACAGGGTATTACGGTACAGAGTCAATGTGGAGGCTATATACAGGGGGTACCAGTACAGAGTCAATGTGGAGGCTATATACAGGGGGTACTGGTATAGAGTCAATGTGGAGGCTATATACAGGGGGTACCGGTTCCGAGTCAATGTGGAGGCTATATACAGGGTGTTACGGTATAGAGTCAATGTGGAGGCTATATACAGGGGGTACCGGTACAGAGTCAGTGTGGAGGCTATATACAGGGTGTTACGGTACAGAGTCAATGTACAGGTTAGTCGAGGTCATTTGTACATGTAGGTAGGGGTAAAGTGACTGCATAGATGATAAACAACGAGTAGCAGCAGTGTAAAAACAAAGGGGGTGTCAATGTAAATAGTCTGGGTGGCTGGACTATTTAATGGCTGGTCCATTAACTGAAGGTTGGATATTATCAGGTACATGGCTGGTCCATTAACTGAAGGCTGGATCCTGATATTATCAGGTACATGGCTGGTCCATTAACTGAAGGTTGGATATTATCAGGTACATGGCTGGTCCATTAACTGAAGGCTGGATCCTGATATTATCAGGTACATGGCTGGTCCATTAACTGAAGGTTGGATATTATCAGGTACATGGCTGGTCCATTAACTGAAGGCTGGATCCTGATATTATCAGGTACATGGCTGGTCCATTAACTGAAGGCTGGATCCTGATATTATCAGGTACATGGCTGGTCCATTAACTGAAGGTTGGATATTATCAGGTACATGGCTGGTCCATTAACTGAAGGCTGGATCCTGATATTATTATTATTATTAAACGCAGGCGGGTGGGGAGGTGTTCGGACAGGCGGGCGGGGAGGCGTTCGGACAGGCAGGCTGGTCCATTAACTGAAGGCTGGATCCTGAGGCGGGTGGGGAGGTGTTCGGACAGGCGGGCGGGGAGGCGTTCGGACAGGCAGGCGGGGAAGCGTTTGGACAGGCGGGCGGGGGGGCACACAGGCATGCAGGCAGGGAGGCGTTCGGACAGGCAGGCGGGAGGCGTTCGGACAGGCTGGCGGGGGGGCGGGGGGGCACACGGGCATGCAGGCGGGGAACCATTGGTTCTCTGTAAGGCCATCCTTAACTGGATAACTTAATGCCATTATCCTCAGTAGAATCTCTCAGACATTAGGGATGGGTCCCAAATAGCACTCTATTCCCTTTATAGTGCACTACTTTTAATGTGTGCCCTGGACAAAAGCAGTGCACTCTTTTGGAAAATAGTGTGCCATTTTGGACGAACGCCAGGAGCTCCAATCAGATCCACAGCTTTCTGTAGACTCATTTATATCAGAGGGGAGGAGGGGAGGTGGTGTTGGAGGGGAGGAGGTGTAGGAGGGGAGGTGGTGTTGGAGGAGAGGAGGGGAGGCTCTTTTACCGTAAAAGGGATTTTTGCTGCCTGGTAATATTGCAGAACAAGCAGAACCCAGAATTCAAGTTTTTAAAAAGTGGTGTTTAAAAAGTGAATTCTCATTCAACCGTTTAGGCCTAGAGTCCAGGAAGGCTAATCAATATAGAGCTATGCCTTGTAGTCAGGGGATTTCTGAAGAGGAAACTCTACTGGGATATGGGCTGGCGCTTTAGAATGTACTCTGTACTCATTATTTATTAGGTACTCTGTACTCATTATTTATTAGGTACTCTGTACTCATTATTTATTAGGTACTCTGTACTCATTATGTATTAGGTACTCTGTACTCATTATGTATTAGGTACTCTGTACTCATTATGTATTAGGTACTATGTACTCATTATGTATTAGGTACTCTGTACTCATTATGTATTAGGTACTCTGTACTCATTATTTATTAGGTACTCTGTACTCATTATGTATTAGGTACTCTGTACTCATTATGTATTAGGTACTCTGTACTCATTATGTATTAGGTACTCTGTACTCATTATGTATTAGGTACTCTGTACTCATTATGTATTAGGTACTCTGTACTCATTATGTATTAGGTACTCTGTACTCATTATGTATTAGGTACTCTGTACTCATTATGTATTAGGTACTATGTACTCATTATGTATTAGGGTACTCTGTACTCATTATGTATTAGGTACTCTGTACTCATTATGTATTAGGTACTCTGTACTCACTGTATTAGGTACTCTGTTATGTATTAGGTACTCTGTACTCATTATGTATTAGGTACTCTGTACTCATTATGTATTAGGTACTCTGTACTCATTATGTATTAGGTACTCTGTACTCATTATTTATTAGGTACTCTGTACTCATTATGTATTAGGTACTCTGTACTCATTATGTATTAGGTACTCTGTACTCATTATTTATTAGGTACTCTGTACTCATTATTTATTAGGTACTCTGTACTCATTATTTATTAGGTACTCTGTACTCATTATGTATTAGGTACTCTGTACTCATTATTTATTAGGTACTCTGTACTCATGATTTATTAGGTACTCTGTACTCATTGATGGACTGTATTAGGTACTCTGTACTCATTATTTATTAGGTACTCTGTACTCATTATTTATTAGGTACTCTGTACTCATTATGTATTAGGTACTCTGTACTCATTATTTATTAGGTACTCTGTACTCATTATGTATTAGGTACTCTGTACTCATTATTTATTAGGTACTCTGTACTCATGATTTATTAGGTACTCTGTACTCATTATGTATTAGGTATTAGGTACTCTGTACTCATTATTTATTAGGTACTCTGTACTCATTATTTATTAGGTACTCTGTACTCATTATTTATTAGGTACTCTGTACTCATTATGTATTAGGTACTCTGTACTCATTATGTATTAGGTACTCTGTACTCATTATTTATTAGGTACTCTGTACTCATTATTTATTAGGTACTCTGTACTCATTATTTATTAGGTACTCTGTACTCATTATGTATTAGGTACTCTGTACTCATTATTTATTAGGTACTCTCATTATGTATTGTACTCATTATGTATTAGGTACTGTATTAGGTACTCATTATTTATTGTACTCATTATTTATTAGGTACTCTGTACTCATTATGTATTAGGTACTCTGTACTCATTATGTATTAGGTACTCTGTACTCATTATGTATTAGGTACTCTGTACTCATTATGTATTAGGTACTCTGTACTCATTATGTATTAGGTACTCTGTACTCATTGATGGAATGTATTAGGTACTGGACTATGTACTCATTATTTATTAGGTACTCTGTACTCATTATGTATTAGGTACTCTGTACTCATTATGTATTAGGTACTCTGTACTCATTATGTATTAGGTACTCTGTACTCATTATGTATTAGGTACTCTGTACTCATTATGTATTAGGTACTCTGTACTCATTATTTATTAGGTACTGGACTATGTACTCATTATGTATTAGGTACTGGACTATGTACTCATTATGTATTAGGTACTGGACTATGTACTCATTATGTATTAGGTACTCTGTACTCATTATGTATTAGGTACTGGACTATGTACTCATTATGTATTAGGTACTCTGTACTCATTATGTATTAGGTACTATGTACTCATTATGTATTAGGTACTGGACTATGTACTCATTATGTATTAGGTACTCTGTACTCATTATGTATTAGGTACTCTGTACTCATTATGTATTAGGTACTACTATGTACTCATTATGTATTAGGTACTGGACTATGTACTCATTATGTATTAGGTACTGGACTATGTACTCATTATGTATTAGGTACTCTGTACTCATTATGTATTAGGTACTGGACTATGTACTCATTATGTATTAGGTACTGGACTATGTACTCATTATGTATTAGGTACTGGACTATGTACTCATTATGTATTAGGTACTGGACTATGTACTCATTATGTATTAGGTACTCTGTACTCATTATGTATTAGGTACTCTGTACTCATTATGTATTAGGTACTCTGTACTCATTATTTATTAGGTACTGGACTATGTACTCATTATGTATTAGGTACTCTGTACTCATTATGTATTGATGGACTGTATTAGGTACTCTGTACTCATTATGTATTAGGTACTGGACTATGTACTCATTATGTATTAGGTACTCTGTACTCATTATGTATTAGGTACTCTGTACTCATTATGTATTAGGTACTGGACTGTACTCATTATTTATTAGGTACTGGACTGTACTCATTATGTATTAGGTACTCTGTACTCATTGATGGACTGTATTATGTACATTATGTATTAGGTACTACTCATTATTTATTAGGTACTCTGTACTCATTATGTATTAGGTACTCTGTACTCATTATGTATTAGGTACTGGACTATGTACTCATTATGTATTAGGTACTCTGTACTCATTATGTATTAGGTACTGGACTATGTACTCATTATGTATTAGGTACTGGACTATGTACTCATTATGTATTAGGTACTGGACTATGTACTCATTATGTATTAGGTACTCATTATGTATTAGGTACTGTACTCATTTATTATTAGGTACTCTGTACTCATTATGTATTAGGTACTCTGTACTCATTGATGGACTGTATTAGGTACTCTGTACTCATTATTTATTAGGTACTCTGTACTCATTATGTATTAGGTACTCTGTACTCATTATGTATTAGGTACTCTGTACTCATTATGTATTAGGTACTCTGTACTCATTATGTATTAGGTACTCTGTACTCATTATGTATTAGGTACTCTGTACTCATTATGTATTAGGTACTCTGTACTCATTATTTATTAGGTACTCTGTACTCATTATGTATTAGGTACTGGACTATGTACTCATTATGTATTAGGTACTCTGTACTCATTATGTATTAGGTACTCTGTACTCATTATGTATTAGGTACTCTGTACTCATTATGTATTAGGTACTCTGTACTCATTATGTATTAGGTACTCTGTACTCATTATGTATTAGGTACTCTGTACTCATTATTTATTAGGTACTGGACTATGTACTCATTATGTATTAGGTACTCTGTACTCATTATGTATTAGGTACTCTGTACTCATTGATGGACTGTATTAGGTACTGGACTATGTACTCATTTCACGGAAACATGGACAAATCTCCTCTCCCGGCACCCTGACTCTCGCTGGGTGTTTTGAGATTGTCTAGCTAGTAGCTAGTCAGACTGCACTGAATCACTGCTCTACAAATCAACTTGTTTCCCAAATAGTTCTCAGTCAACAGGAGCTGACCAGAACAGTCCAGGCTGCCTACGAGAGACGTGGAGCCTGGAGCTTAGAGATGGTTGGGCCGTTGCTATGGTGACCATTATGTTACAACTCAAACATGTTGCCTGTCCAAGCTGTTGGTTCAGGATCTCTACTACTTACCCATTCTGCTTTTCTGACTTTTAGCCTTGTCATTGTTTAGGGTTTATCGCTAGTCCACTGGTGCTCTGCTCCCTGCTTAGTTAGAAACACAACCTCAGACTCCCTGCTTAGTTAGAAACACAACCTCAGACTCCCTGTTTAGTTAGAAACACAACCTCAGACTCCCTGTTTAGTTAGAAACACAACCTCAGACTCCCTGTTTAGTTAGAAACACAACCTGAGACTCCCTGCTTAGTAAGAAACACAACCTCAGACTTCCTGTTTAGTTAGAAACACAACCTCAGACTTCCTGTTTAGTTAGAAACACAACCTCAGACTCCCTGTTTAGTTAGAAACACAACCTCAGACTTCCTGTTTAGTTAGAAACACAACCTCAGACTCCCTGTTTAGTTAGAAACACAACCTCAGACTCCCTGCTTAGTTAGAAACACAACCTCAGACTCCCTGTTTAGTTAGAAACACAACCTCAGACTTCCTGTTTAGTTAGAAACACAACCTGAGACTCCCTGTTTAGTTAGAAACACAACCTCAGACTCCCTGTTTAGTTAGAAACACAACCTCAGACTCCCTGTTTAGTTAGAAACACAACCTCAGACTCCCTGTTTAGTTAGAAACACAACCTCAGACTCCCTGTTTAGTTAGAAACACAACCTCAGACTCCCTGCTTAGTTAGAAACACAACCTCAGACTTCCTGTTTAGTTAGAAACACAACCTCAGACTCCCTGTTTAGTTAGAAACACAACCTGAGACTGTCCCAGTTTCAGTTTTAAGAATACAGACACACATGGTATTCAAATGCACGTTGACAGGTTATTACCATGCCTGGCCACGCCCACAAGTTAGAGGACAGTCGTATTACCATGCCTGGCCACGCCCAAAAGTTAGAGGACAGTCGTATTACCATGCCTGGCCACGCCCACAAGTGACAGGTTAATATAGGCTGGTATGTGATGTTTCCTGTTGATCTAATCTGCTTTTCTGGTGTCTGAGCACTCTGTTGTTACCATGCCTGGCCACGCCCACTGGTTAGAGGACAGTCGTATTACTGTATCTGGCCACGCCCACAAGTTAGAGGACAGTCGTATTACCATGCCTGGCCACGCCCAGCCTGGCCACGCCCACAAGTTAGAGGACAGTCGTATTACTGTATCTGGCCACGCCCACAACGCTCTACCCTGGTTAGAGGACAGTCGTATTACCATGCCTGGCCACGCCCACAACACTCTACCCTGGTTAGAGGACAGTCGTATTACCGTATCTGGCCACGCCCACAACACTCTACCCTGGTCAGAGGACAGTCCTATTACCGTATCTGGCCACGCCCACAACACTCTACCCTGGTTAGAGGACAGTTCTATTAATGTACCTGGCCACGCCCACTGGTTAGAGGACAGTCCTATGAGAGAAGGAGAGGTATGCAGGTTTCATAATGTGTATATTAGAGACTGACTGGGGGAGGTATGCAGGTTTCATTATGTGTATATTAGAGACTGACTGGGGGAGGTATGCAGGTTTCATTATGTGTATATTAGAATAGAGACTGACTGGGGGAGGTATGCAGGTTTCATTATGTGTATATTAGAGTAGAGACTGACTGGGGGAGGTATGCAGGTTTCATTATGTGTATATTAGAGTAGAGACTGACTGGGGGAGGTATGCAGGTTTCATTATGTGTATATTAGAGACTGACTGGGGGAGGTATGCAGGTTTCATTATGTGTATATTAGAATAGAGACTGACTGGGGGAGGTATGCAGGTTTCATTATGTGTATATTAGAGTAGAGACTGACTGGGGGAGGTATGCAGGTTTCATTATGTGTATATTAGACTGACTAGAGACATTATGTGTATATTGACTGGGGGAGGTATGCAGGTTTCATTATGTGTATATTAGAGACTGACTGGGGGAGGTATGCAGGTTTCATTATGTGTATATTAGTTTCATTAGTAGAGACTGACTGGGGGAGGTATGTAGGTTTCATTATGTGTATATTAGAGACTGACTGGGGAGGTATGCAGGTTTCATTATGTGTATATTAGAGTAGAGACTGACTGGGGGAGGTATGCAGGTTTCATTATGTGTATATTAGAGACTTGACTGGGGGAGGTATGCAGGTTTCATTATGTGTATATTAGAGACTGACTGGGGGAGGTATGCAGGTTTCATTATGTGTATATTAGAGTAGAGACTGACTGGGGGAGGTATGCAGGTTTCATTATGTGTATATTAGAGACTGACTGGGGGAGGTATGCAGGTTTCATTATGTGTATATTAGAGTAGAGACTGACTGGGGGAGGTATGCAGGTTTCATTATGTGTATATTAGAGACTGACTGGGGGAGGTATGCAGGTTTCATTATGTGTATATTAGAGACTGACTGGGGAAGGTATGCAGGTTTCATTATGTGTATATTAGAGACTTGACTGGGGGAGGTATGCAGGTTTCATTATGTGTATATTAGAGACTGACTGGGGGAGGTATGCAGGTTTCATTATGTGTATATTAGAGACTGACTGGGGGAGATATGCAGGTTTCATTATGTGTATATTAGAATAGAGACTGACTGGGGGAGGTATGCAGGTTTCATTATGTGTATATTAGAGATTGACTGGGGGAGGTATGCAGGTTTCATTATGTGTATATTAGAGACTGACTGGGGGAGGTATGCAGGTTTCATTATGTGTATATTAGAATAGAGACTGACTGGGGGAGGTATGCAGGTTTCATTATGTGTATATTAGAATAGAGACTGACTGGGGAAGGTATGCAGGTTTCATTATGTGTATATTAGAATAGAGACTGACTGGGGGAGGTATGCAGGTTTCATTATGTGTATATTAGAGACTGACTGGGGAAGGTATGCAGGTTTCATTATGTGTATATTAGAGACTGACTGGGGGAGGTATGCAGGTTTCATTATGTGTATATTAGAATAGAGACTGACTGGGGGAGGTATGTAGGTTTCATTATGTGTATATTAGAATAGAGACTGCCCGGGGGAGGTATGCAGGTTTCATTATGTGTATATTAGAGACGGACAATTCCTGACATTTAATCTGAGTAAATATTCCCTGTTTTAGGTCAGTTAGGATCACCACTTTATTTTAAGAATGTGAAATGTCAGAATAATAGTAGAGAGAATGATTTATTTCAGCTTTTATTTCTTTCATCACATTCCCAGTGGGTCAGAAGTTCACACACACTCAATTAGTATTAGGTAGCATTGCCTTTAAATGATTTAACTTGGGTCAAATGTTTCAGGTAGCCTTCCACAAGCTTCCCACAATAAGTTGAGTGAATTTTGGCCCATTCCTCCTGACAGAGCTGATGTAACTGAGTTTGTGGGCCTCTGCCCACACATTTTCTATAGGGTTGAGGTCAGAGCTTTGTGATGGCCACTCCAATACCTTGACTTTGTTGTCCTTAAGCCATTTTGTATGCTTGGGGTCATTGTCCATTTGGAAGACCCCCATTTGCGACCAGACTTTAACTTCCTGACTGATGTCTTGAGATGTTGCTTCAATATATCCACATCATTTTCCACCCTCATGATGCCATCTATTTTGTAAAGTGCACCAGTCCCTCCTGCAGCAAAGCACCCCCACAAAATGAGGCTTACAACCGTCCCCCTTTCTCCTCCATACATAACGATGGTCATTCTGGCCAAACAATTCCGTTTTTTGTTTCATCAGACCAGAGGCCATTTCTCCAGAATGTACGATCTTTGCCCCCATGTTTAGTTGCAAACCGTAGTCTGGCTTTTTTTATGGCGGTTTTGGAGCAGTGGCTTCTTCCTTGCTGAGCGGCCTTTCAGGTGATAGTTTGTTAACAAGACATTTGTGGAGCTATGTAGGGACACGGGCCGCTATGTAGGGACACGGGCCGCTATGTAGGGACACGGGGCGCTATGTAGGGACACGGGGCGCTATGTAGGGACACGGGGCGCTATGTAGGGACACAGGGTGCTATGTAGGGACACGGGGTGTTATGTAGGGACACGGGGCCGCTATGTAGGGACACAGGGGCACTATGTAGGTACACAGGGGCACTATGTAGGGACACGGGGGCACTATGTAGGTACACGGGGGCGCTATGTAGGGACACGGGGGTGCTATGTAGGGACAAGGGGGCACTATGTAGGGACACGGTGCGCTATGTAGGGACACGGGGGCACTATGTAGGGACACAGGCCGCTATGTAGGGACTCGGGGGCACTATGTAGGGAACAGGGGGCCACTATGTAGGGACACGGGCCACTATGTAGGGACACGTGGGTGCTATGTAGGGACATGGGGCGCTATGTAGGGACACGTGGGCGCTACGTAGGGACATACAATGACTCCATGTTTATATTGTTGTGAATGATTTTGATGCTTTTCTGTCGTCTAGAGTTAAGCCTACTCACAGCCACTGTAGGTGGGTGTGTGTGTGTGTGTGTGTGTCCACATAAAAAGTATTGATGGATTGATTTTCATCACCATTGTGTTCCTGGTACAGTTACAGGGTTTAGGCTACACCACATTAAATGAACGACAACAGCCCCAAGCCCCCTGTTTTTTAAAAAGGTTACTGTGTATTAGAAGTAGTGAAAACCAGGGTTGGTTGTTTTGAGTAATGTTGATGTGTTCAGAAGGTTAATTAACACCTGCAGTCATTCACCATGGAACGGACACACCCTCTCTACCGAACCAATCACATCACACAGCCCTGCCTAATGTGTGACTGGAACGGACACACCCTCTCTACCGAACCAATCACGTCACACAGCCCTGCCTGATGTGTGACCTGAAAACACCCTCTCTAAACCAATCACGTCACACAGCCCTGCCTAATGTGTGACTGGAACGGACACACCCTCTCTACCGAACCAATCACGTCACACAGCCCTGCCTAATGTGTGACTGGAACGGACACACCCTCTCTACCGAACCAATCACGTCACACAGCCCTGCCTGATGTGTGACTGGAACGGACACACCCTCTCTACCGAACCAATCACGTCACACAGCCCTGCCTAATGTGTGACTTCTGACACACCCTCTCTACCGAACCAATCACGTCACACAGCCCTGCCTGATGTGTGACTGGAACGGACACACCCTCTCTACCGAACCAATCACGTCACACAGCCCTGCCTAATGTGTGACTGGAACGGACACACCCTCTCTACCGAACCAATCACGTCACACAGCCCTGCCTGATGTGTGACTGGAACGGACACACCCTCTCTACCGAACCAATCACGTCACACAGCCCTGCCTGATGTGTGACTGGAACGGACACACCCTCTCTACCGAACCAATCACGTCACACAGCCCTGCCTGATGTGTGACTGGAACGGACACACCCTCTCTACCGAACCAATCACATCACACAGCCCTGCCTAATGTGTGACTGTAAAGGCTCCCAAACACTTTTATGAGACCACATTTCGGCAAAGGTTATTTTTCCTTCTGAAGTTCGTGTCGACCCAAAAAAATTGTTTTTATTGAGGCAATGCCGAAGTCTGTAGCCGAAGTCTGTAGCCGAAGTCTGTAGCCGAAGTCTGTAGCTGAAGTCTGTAGCCGCAGTCTGTAGTCGAAGTCTACGCCCAGTCGTCCAACCCAACCTAAGCCACAACCCCCAATGCGCCGACAACCAACAATGTGTGCATACATTCTACGTATGGGTGGTCCCGGGGATCGAACCCACTACCCTGGCGTTACAAGCACCATGCTCTACCAACTGAGCTACAGAAGAGTCCGTCAACTCCGTCAACTCATACAACCCCCCCTCGCTACAGTCAGTTAACTCATACAACCCAGCCCTGCTAGAGTCAGTTAACTCATACAACCCAGCCCTGCTAGAGTCAGTTAACTCATACAACCCAGCCCTGCTAGAGTCAGTTAACTCATACAACCCCCCCCTCGCTAGAGTCAGTTACCTCATACAACCCAGCCCTGCTAGAGTCAGTCAACTCATACAACCCGGCCCTGCTAGAGTCAGTTAACTCATACAACCCAGCCCTGCTAGAGTCGGTTAACTCATACAACCCAGCCCTGCTAGAGTCAGTCAACTCATACAACCCAGCCCTGCTAGAGTCAGTCAACTCATACAACCCAGCCCTGCTAGAGTCAGTTAACTCATACAACCCAGCCCTGCTAGAGTCAGTTAACTCATACAACCCAGCCCTGCTAGAGTCAGTTAACTCATACAACCCAGCCCTGCTAGAGTCAGTTAACTCATACAACCCAGCCCTGCTAGAGTCAGTTAACTCATACAACCCAGCCCTGCTAGAGTCAGTTAACTCATACAACCCGGCCCTGCTAGAGTCAGTTAACTCATACAACCCAGCCCTGCTAGAGTCAGTTAACTCATACAACCCGGCCCTGCTAGAGTCAGTTAACTCATACAACCCCCCCCTTGCTAGAGTCAGTTAACTCATACAACCCGGCCCTGCTAGAGTCAGTTAACTCATACAACCCAGCCCTGCTAGAGTCAGTTAACTCATACAACCCGGCCCTGCTAGAGTCAGTTAACTCATACAACCCGGCCCATAGACCCCCTGGTCTGGGCTGGTTCCTTCCCACTCAGCCAGAATGAAAGCTGCCTTCCTGCCACCACCAGTCTATTGTCTTGAGCTGTCGGTCAGTTTGGACAGGTCGCTCAGTCTAGCCTATAAATCTGATGATTCCCTCAGATGCAGTCATTTGTGACCGTCCCTTAACAAGAAATAGAGTGTTTTTTAAAAGAATCGTGACCCTTTGCTCTGCTGTGTGGTCTGCTGGTCTGTTCACTTTAATTTATAACCGCTCTGAGAGGATCTGGATGGGTATTGACTGGCCTCCCGTGGTGCTGTTATTGGCTGAGTCCCAAATAGGGCTCTGGCCCTATAGTAGTGCACTATATAGAGAATAGGGCTCTGGTCTAAAGTAGTGCACTATATAGGGAATAGGGCTCTGGTCTAATGTAGTGCACTATATAGGGAATAGGGCTCTGGTCTATAGTAGTGCACTATATAGGGAATAGGTCTCTGGTCTAAATTAGTGCACTATATAGGGAATAGGGCTCTGGTCTATAGTAGTGCACTATATAGGGAATAGGTCTCTGGTCTAAATTAGTGCACTATATAGGGAATAGGTCTCTGGTCTAAATTAGTGCACTACATAGGGAATAGGGCTCTGGTCTATAGTAGTGCACTACATAGGGAATAGGTCTCTGGTCTAAATTAGTGCACTACATAGGGAATAGGTCTCTGGTCTAAATTAGTGCACTATATAGGGAATAGGTCTCTGGTCTATAGTAGTGCACTACATAGGGAATAGGTCTCTGGTCTAAATTAGTGCACTACATAGGGAATAGGGTGCCATTTGGGATGGATGTGTTGTTTTGGGGTTTAATTTATCATCAGCTCAAGCAGAACAGACATGAACATCTGGGGATAGATCTACTGAGGGCTCCAAGTATGTATGTATCTACTGAGGGCAGTACAGGGGGGAGGGGACAGTACAGAGGGGGAGGGGACAGTACAGAGGGGGAGGGGACAGTACACAGGGGAGGGGACAGTACAGAGGGGGAGGGGACAGTACAGAGGGGAGGAGGACACCGGAAGAGGGGGAGGGGGGACAGTCAGAGGGGAGGAGGGACAGTACAGAGGGGGAGGAGGGGACAGTACAGAGGGGGAGGAGGGGACAGTACAGGGAAGGGGGCAGTACAGGGGGAGGAGGGGACAGTACAGAGGGGGAGGAGGGGACAGTACAGAGGGGAGGGGACAGTACAGAGGGGAGGAGGGGACAGTACAGAGGGGGAGGGGACAGTACAGAGGGGGAGGAGACAGTACAGAGTGGGAGCAGACAGTACAGAGGGGGGAGGAGACAGTACAGAGGGGAGGAGGGGACAGTACAGAGGGGGAGGAAGGGACAGTACTGAGGGGGAGGGGACAGTACAGAGGGGGAGGAGGGGACAGTACAGAGGGGGAGGAGGACACAGGAAGAGGGGAGGGGGGACAGTACAGAGGGGGAGGAGGGGACAGTACAGGGGGAGGAGGGGACAGTACAGAGGGGGAGGAGGGGACAGTACAGAGGGGGAGGGGACAGTACAGAGGGGGGGGGACAGTACAGAGGGGGAGGAGGGGACAGTACAGAGGGGGAGGAGGGGACAGTACAGAGGGGGAGGGGCAGTAATAATATAATAATAATATATGCCATTTAGCAGACGCTTTTATCCAAAGCGACTTACAGTCATGTGTGCATACAGAGGGGAGGAGGGGACAGTACAGAGGGGGAGGAGGGGACAGTACAGAGGGGAGGAGGGGACAGTACAGAGGGGAGGAGGGGACAGTACAGAGGGGAGGGGACAGTACAGAGGGGGAGGAGGGGACAGTACAGAGGGGGAGGGGACAGTACAGAGGGGGAGGAGGGGACAGTACAGAGGGCGAGGAGGGGACAGTACAGAGGGGAGGAGGGGACAGTACAGAGGGGGAGGGGACAGTACAGAGGGGGAGGGGACAGTACAGAGGGGGAGGAGGGGACAGTCCAACAGGGGGGAGGAGGGGACAGTACAGAGGGGGAGGGGACAGTACAGAGGGGGAGGAGGGGACAGTACAGAGGGGGAGGAGGGGACAGTACAGAGGGGGAGGGGACAGTACAGAGGGGGAGGAGGGGACAGTACAGAGGGGAGGAGGGGACAGTACAGAGGGGGAGGAGGGGACAGTACAGAGGGGGAGGAGGGGACAGTACAGAGGGGGAGGGGGGACAGTACAGAGGGGGAGGGGACAGTACAGAGGGGAGGAGGGGACAGTACAGAGGGGAGGGGACAGTACAGAGGGGGGGAGGGGACTGAGGTGGAGGGGTACAGAGGGGAGGAGGGGACAGTACAGAGGGGGGGAGGGGACAGTACAGAGGGGGAGGAGGGGACAGTACAGAGGGGGAGGAGGGGACAGTACAGAGGGGGAGGAGGGGACAGTACAGAGGGGGAGGAGGGGACAGTACAGAGGGGAGAGGGGAGGAGGGGACAGTACAGAGGGGGAGGAGGGGACAGTACAGAGGGGGAGGAGGGGACAGTACAGAGGGGAGGGGACAGTACAGAGGGGAGGAGGGGACAGTACAGAGGGGGAGGAGGGGACAGTACAGAGGGGGAGGAGGGGACAGTACAGAGGGGGAGGAGGGGACAGTACAGAGGGGAGGAGGGGACAGTACAGAGGGGGGGGACAGTACAGAGGGGGGGAGGGGACAGTACAGAGGGGGAGGAGGGGACAGTACAGAGGGGGGAGGGGACAGTACAGAGGGGAGGAGGGGACAGTACAGAGGGGGAGGAGGGGACAGTACAGAGGGGGAGGAGGGGACAGTACAGAGGGGGAGGGGACAGTACAGAGGGGAGGAGGGGACAGTACAGAGGGGGAGGAGGGGACAGTACAGAGGGGGGGAGGGGACAGTACAGAGGGGAGGGGACAGTACAGAGGGGGAGGAGGGGACAGTACAGAGGGGGAGGGGACAGTACAGAGGGGGAGGGGACAGTACAGGGGGGAGGGGACAGTACAGAGGGGGAGGAGGGGACAGTACAGAGGGGAGGAGGGGACAGTACAGAGGGGAGGAGGGGACAGTACAGAGGGGGGGAGGGGACAGTACAGAGGGGAGGGGACAGTACAGAGGGGGAGGAGGGGACAGTACAGAGGGGGGAGGGGACAGTACAGAGGTGGAGGGGACAGTACAGAGGGGGAGGGGACAGTACAGAGGGGGAGGGGGGACAGTACAGAGGGGAGGGGACAGTACAGAGGGGAGGAGGGGACAGTACAGAGGGGGAGGAGGGGACAGTACAGAGGGGAGGGGACAGTACAGAGGGGGGGAGGGGACAGTACAGAGGGGAGGAGGGGACAGTACAGAGGGGGAGGGGACAGTACAGAGGGGGAGGAGGGGACAGTACAGAGGGGGAGGAGGGGACAGTACAGAGGGGGAGGAGGGGACAGTACAGAGGGGGGAGGGGACAGTACAGAGGGGGGGAGGGGACAGTACAGAGGGGGAGGAGGGGACAGTACAGAGGGGAGGAGGGGACAGTACAGAGGGGGATGGGACAGTACAGAGGGGGGAGGGGACAGTACAGAGGGGGAGGAGGGGACGGTACAGAGGGGGGGAGGGGACAGTACAGAGGGGGAGGGGACAGTACAGAGGGGGAGGGGACAGTACAGAGGGGGAGGAGGGGACAGTACAGAGGAGGAGGAGGGGACAGTACAGAGGGGGAGGAGGGGACAGTACAGAGGGGGAGGGGACAGTACAGTGGGGGAGGGGACAGTACAGAGGGGGAGGAGGGGACAGTACAGAGGGGGAGGAGGGGACAGTACAGAGGGGGAGGGGACAGTACAGATGGGGGGGAGGGGACAGTACTGGGGAGGAGGGGACAGTACAGAGGGGGAGGGGACAGTACAGTGGGGAGGGGACAGTACAGATGGGGGAGGAGGGGACAGTACTGTGGAGGAGGGGGGACAGTGCTGTGGAGGAGGAGGGGACAGTACTGTGGAGGAGGGGACAGTGCTGTGGAGGAGGGGACAGTACAGAGGGGAGGAGGGGACAGTGCTGTGGAGGAGTGGACAGTGCTGTGGAGGAGGGGACAGTACAGTGGGGGAGGAGGGGACAGTGCTGTGGAGGAGTGGACAGTACAGATGGGGAGGAGGGGACAGTGCTGTGGAGGAGGAGGGGACAGTACTGTGGTGGGGAGGGGGACAGTACTGTGGAGGAGGGGGGACAGTACAGTGGGGAGGAGTGGACAGTACAGATGGGGAGGAGGGGACAGTGCTGTGGAGGAGGAGGGGACAGTACTGTGGTGAGAGGAGGGGACAGTACTGTTGGTGGGGACAGTACTGTGGAGATGGGGGGACAGTACTGTTTTGGAGGAGGGGGGACAGTACTGTTGGAGGAGGGGGGACAGTACTGTGGATGGATGGGGTGACAGTACTGTGGAGGATGGAGTGGACAGTACTGTGGAGGAGGGGGGGACAGTACTGTGGGGGGGGGCAGTACTGTGGGGAGGAGGGGACAGTACTGTGGAGGAGGAGGGGACAGTACTGTGGAGAAGGAGGCTGTTGTTTTGGTCCCGGGTGATGAATGGCTGTTGTTTTGGTCCCGGGTGATGAATGGCTGTTGTTTTGGTCCCGGGTGATGAATGGCTGTTGTTTTGGTCCCGGGTGATGATTGGCTGTTGTGTTGGTCCCGGGTGATGAATGGCTGTTGGTGTTGGTCCCGGGTGATGAATGGCTGTTGTTTTGGTCCCGGGTGATGAATGGCTGTTGGTGTTGGTCCCGGGTGATGAATGGCTGTTGGTGTTGGTCCCGGGTGATGATTGGCTGTTGTTTTGGTCCCGGGTGATGAATGGCTGTTGTTTTGGTCCCGGGTGATGAATGGCTGTTGGTGTTGGTCCCGGGTGATGAATGGCTGTTGGTGTTGGTCCCGGGTGATGAATGGCTGTTGTTTTGGTCCCGGGTGATGAATGGCTGTTGTTTTGGTCCTGGGTGATGAATGGCTGTTGTTTTATTATTCTAGTAAGGTGAGAAATGAGATGTCAGACCCAGATGCCCTCTCTGTGTGTGTGTGTGTGTGTGTGTGTGTGTGTGTGTGTGTGTGTGTGTGTGTGTGTGTGTGTGTGTGTGTGTGTGTGTGTGTGTGTGTGTGTGTGTGTGTGTGTGTGTGATTGAGGAGTTTACTCCCTGCTGTGTCGTGACTCATTATAAATGACTGTAAAACAGACAACCAACCCTGATGTTATCAAATTGTCTTGGTCACATGATCAGCAGATGTTATTGGTCACATGATCAGCAGATGTTATTGGTCACATGATCAGCAGATGTTATTGGTCACATGTTTAGCAGATGTTATTGGTCACATGATCAGCAGATGTTATTGGTCACATGATCAGCAGATGTTATTGGTCACATGATCAGCAGATGTTATTGGTCACATGATCAGCAGATGTTATTGGTCACATGGTTAGCAGATGTTAATGGTCACATGGTTAGCAGATGTTATTGGTCACATGTTTAGCAGATGTTATTGGTCACATGGTTAGCAGATGTTATTGATCACATGATCAGCAGATGTTATTGGTCACATGATCAGCAGATGTTATTGGTCACATGTTTAGCAGATGTTATTGCGGTGTCGCGAAATGCTTGTGTTTCTAGCTCCAACAGTGCAGCAATAACAATCTGTGATGATGATGATGGTACTTTACCTTACACTAGGTGATGATGATGATGATGATGATGATGATGATGATGATGATGATGGTACTTTAACTTACACTAGGTGATGATGAATATTCCTGTAATTGTGCATCACTGTTCTTCAGACGAGGTAGTCGTACCTCTACTGTTGTTGTGTGTACAGTATATCCGGCCCAGGCATTATGCCAGTTAACAGACATGGTCCGTATGTCTCCTTATGCTGATCATCTGGTACAACAGACAATCTGCCTCCAGGATGTTGATCTGTTTATAGGCTAAACATCTGTTGGAATCTGGGTGTATCAAAAATAAAATAAAGTTTAATGTTCTAGTGTGACTTTCTAATTTATGTTACCAACTTCATTGGGTCGTGAGAGGCTTGTGGTTTTTCACCTGGACCCCCCCCAATGCACATAGAGCTGGCTGGTGGCTGGGGGGTCAATAGGGGGGTAAGAGGTCTGTTCCCCACCTCCAGACAAACCGTAGCTGATGGTGCTGTGTTCAACATGGAGGAGGGTGATGGTGTTGTGGAGGAGGGTGGTGGTGCTGTGTTATACGTGGAGGAGGGTGATGGTGCTGTGGAGGAGGGTGGTGGTGCTGTGTTGTACATGGAGGAGGGTGATGGTGTTGTGGAGGAGGGTGGTGGTGCTGTGTTATACATGGAGGAGGGTGATGGTGTTGTGGAGGAGGGTGGTGGTGCTGTGTTATACATGGAGGAGGGTGGTGGTGCTGTGTTGTACATGGAGGAGGGTGGTGGTGCTGTGTTGTACATGGAGGAGGGTGATGGTGCTGTGTTGTACATGGAGGAGGGTGATGGTGCTGTGTTGTACATGGTGGAGGGTGATGGTGCTGTGTTCAACATGGAGGAGGGTGATGGTGTTGTGGAGGAGGGTGATGTTGCTGTGTTGTACATGGAGGGGGGTGATGGTGCTGTGTTGTGTATGGAGGAGGGTGATGGTGCTGTGTTATACGTGGAGGAGGGTGGTGGTGCTGTGTTATACGTGGAGGAGGGTGATGGTGCTGTGTTATAAGTGGAGGAGGGTGATGGTGCTGTGTTGTGTATGGAGGAGGTTGATGGTGCTGTGTTGTACATGGAGGAGGGTGATGGTGCTGTGTTGAACATGGAGGAGGGTGATGGTGCTGTTGAGGAGGGTGATGGTGCTGTGTTATAAGTGGAGGAGGGTGATGGTGCTGTGTTGTGTATGGAGGAGGTTGATGGTGCTGTGTTGTACATGGAGGAGGGTGATGGTGCTGTGTTGTGTATGGAGGAGGGTGGTGGTGCTGTGTTGTACATGGAGGAGGGTGATGGTGCTGTGTTGTACATGGAGGAGGGTGATGGTGCTGTGTTGAACATAGAGGAGGGTGATGGTGCTGTGTTGTACATGGAGGAGGGTGATGGTGCTGTGTTGTACATGGTGGAGGGTGATGGTGCTGTGTTATAAGTGGAGGAGGGTGATGGTGCTGTGTTGTGTATGGTGGAGGGTGATGGTGCTGTGTTGTACATGGAGGAGGGTGATGGTGCTGTGGAGGAGGGTGGTGGTGCTGTGTTGTACATGGTGGAGGGTGATGGTGTTGTGGAGGAGGGTGGTGGTGCTGTGTTGTCCATGGTGGAGGGTGATGGTGCTGTGTTGTACATGGAGGAGGGTGATGGTGCTGTGTTGTACATGGTGGAGGGTGATGGTGCTGTGTTGTACATGGTGGAGGGTGATGGTGCTGTGTTGTACATGGTGGAGGGTGATGGTGCTGTGTTGTACATGGATGAGGGTGATGGTGCTGTGTTGTGTATGGAGGAGGGTGATGGTGCTGTGTTGTACATGGTGGAGGGTGATGGTGCTGTGTTGTGTATGGAGGAGGGTGATGGTGCTGTGTTGTACATGGAGGAGGGTGATGGTGCTGTGTTGTACATGGTGGAGGGTGATGGTGCTGTGTTGTACATGGAGGAGGGTGATGGTGCTGTGTTGTACATGGAGATGGGTGATGGTGCTGTGTTGTACATGGAGGAGGGTGATGGTGCTGTGTTGTACATGGAGGAGGGTGATGGTGCTGTGTTGTACATGGAGGAGGGTGATGGTGCTGTGTTGTACATGGAGATGGGTGATGGTGCTGTGTTGTACATGGTGGAGGGTGATGGTGCTGTGTTGAACATAGAGGAGGGTGATGGTGCTGTGTTATATACGTGGTGGAGGGTGATGGTGCTGTGTTGTACATGGTGGAGGGTGATGGTGCTGTGTTGTGTATGGAGGAGGGTGATGGTGCTGTGTTGTGTATGGAGGAGGGTGATGGTGCTGTGTTGTACATGGTGGAGGGTGATGGTGCTGTGTTGTACATGGAGGAGGGTGATTGTGCTGTGTCGCTCCAACCGGAAGATGGGTGAGATGGGTGATGGTGCTGTGTTGGAGGAGGGTATTATGGTGCTGTGTTGTACATGGTGGAGGGTGATGGTGCTGTGTTATATACGTGGTGGAGGGTGATGGTGCTGTGTTGTACATGGAGATGGGTGATGGTGCTGTGTTGTACATGGTGGAGGGTGATGGTGCTGTGTTGAACATAGAGGAGGGTGATGGTGCTGTGTTGTACATGGTGGAGGGTGATGGTGCTGTGTTGTGTATGGAGGAGGGTGATGGTGCTGTGTTGTACATGGAGGAGGGTGATGGTGCTGTGTTGTACATGGTGGAGGGTGATGGTGCTGTGTTGTACATGGAGGAGGGTGATTGTGCTGTGTTATATACGTGGTGGAGGGTGATGGTGCTGTGTTGTACATGGTGGAGGGTGGTGGTGCTGTGTTGTACATGGTGGAGGGTGATGGTGCTGTGTTGTACATGGTGGAGGGTGATGGTGCTGTGTTGTGTATGGAGGAGGGTGATGGTGCTGTGTTGTGTATGGAGGTGGGTGATGGTGCTGTGTTGTGTATGGAGGAGGGTGATGGTGCTGTGTTGTACATGGAGGAGGGTGATGGTGCTGTTGAGGAGGGTGATGGTGCTGTGTTATACGTGGTGGAGGGTGATGGTGCTGTGTTGTACATGGTGGAGGGTGATGGTGCTGTTGAGGAGGGTGATGGTGCTGTTGAGGAGGGTGATGGTGCTGTTGAGGAGGGTGATGGTGCTGTTGAGGAGGGTGATGGTGCTGTGTTGTACATGGTGGAGGGTGATGGTGCTGTTGAGGAGGGTGATGGTGCTGTTGAGGAGGGTGATGGTGCTGTTGAGGAGGGTGATTGTGGAGGGTGATGGTGCTGTTGAGGAGGGTGATTGTGGAGGGTGATGGTGCTGTTGAGGAGGGTGATTGTGGAGGGTGATGGTGCTGTTGAGGAGGGTGATTGTGGAGGGTGATGGTGCTGTTGAGGAGGGTGATTGTGGAGGGTGATGGTGCTGTTGAACGTAGAGGAGGATCCGAAGGCTCAGTGACGACATTATGGGCTACTGTCTGAGGTCTGAGACGAGGAGCTGAAGGCCTCGATTTGATCAACCACCATTAAAGCTCCTCACAGCTCAGACAACCGAGTCACGAAGAGCCAGCAGTGGTCTGCATGACCTGCCCTTCCTCCACTCCTCCACCCTGGTCCATGATCCTTATAGTTCTCATCATCATCACCTGTTTCTCTTCGGCCTTCCCCAGCTTCACCAGGAAACACAACACACTCACACACACACACACCACACACACACACACACACACACACACCACACACACACACACACACACACACACACACACACACACACACACACACACACACACACACACACACACACACACACACACACACACACACACACACACACACACACACACACACACACACACACACACACACACACACACACGCTCACATGAACAGAATTCCTCTTCCTGAACTCTGTACAGACTGTAACTTGATGGTCGGACAACTGATTGGTTGAAAAGACAGAGTGTAATGGGTCTGTATGGAAGCCTTGTCAGACTGCCGTTGTGTAATTACTCTTAACATGAAGTCCTTTGTTTCTCTCAATGTCTCTCTTGTCTCTCGGGCTGCCTTCCACATAGGGACCCTATCCCCTGTATAGTGCTCTACTTCAGGCCACTACCTATAGGGATTTAGGGCATTAGGGTACGATTTGGAACGCAGACAGAAGTGCCGGCTGCCTGCTGCTGTCACAGTGACGGAGCTGGGCTTTGAGATGGCTGAATAAAAAAAACTCTTAAGTCTTGTTTAAAAAAAACCCCCAACACTTTGTATAAATGACAGGCAAACACAAGCTGGATCGTTGGATAAAGGAGTTGTGAGGGCTGTGGCGAGACCTCCCTGATCATTCAGAAACGGGAGAGAGAGACAGGAGAGAGGGGGAGACAGGAGGGCGAGAGAGAGAGACAGGAGAGAGGGGGAGACAGGAGGGCGAGAGAGAGAGAGTTATTCAGGGAGAGGAGGGGAGATAGAGAGAGACAGGAGAGGGGGAGACAGGAGGGCGAGAGAGAGAGAGTTATTCAGGGAGAGGAGGGAAGATAGAGAGAGACAAAGGAGCGAAGGAGAGAGAGGGGGGTTGAAGAGATGAATGGCTGCAGCTACCATCTTACATTCAGGGCACTGAGACACGGCAGACAGCTACCATCTTACATCCAGGGCACTGAGACACGGCAGACAGCTACCATCTTACATCCAGGGCACTGAGACACGGCAGACAGCTACCATCTTACATCCAGGGCACTCAGCAGGCTACCATCTTACATCCAGGGCACTGAGACACGGCAGACAGCTACCATCTTACATCCAGGGCACTGAGACACGGCAGACAGCTACCATCTTACATCCAGGGCACTGAGACACGGCTACCATCTTACATCCAGACAGCTACCATCTTACATCCAGGGCACTGAGACACGGCAGACAGCTACCATCTTACATCCAGGGCACTGAGACACGGCAGACAGCTACCATCTTACATCCAGGGCACTGAGACACGGCAGACAGCTACCATCTTACATCCAGGGCACTGAGACACGGCAGACAGCTACCATCTTACATCCAGGGCACTGAGACACGGCAGACAGCTACCATCTTACATCCAGGGCACTGAGACACGGCAGACAGCTACCATCTTACATCCAGGGCACTGAGAGGGCACGGCAGACAGCTACCATCTTACATCCAGGGCACAGGGCATCCAGGGCACTGAGACACGGCAGACAGCTACCATCTTACATCCAGGGCACTGAGACACGGCAGACAGCTACCATCTTACATCCAGGGCACTGAGACACGGCAGACAGACCACGACACGGCAGACAGCTACCATCTTACATCCAGGGCACTGAGACACGGCAGACAGCTACCATCTTACATCCAGGGCACTGAGACACGGCAGACAGCTACCATCTTACATCCAGGGCACTGAGACACGGCCAAGACACATACATTGTAACGTGTGCATGAGCTGTGTGTGTGTGTCTGTGGTGTGTGTGTGTGTGTGTGTGTGTGTGTGTGTGTGTGTGTGTGTGTGTGTGTGTGTGTGTGTGTGTGTGTGTGTGTGTGTGTGTGTGTGTGTGTGTGTGTGTGTGTGGTGTATGTGTGGGTATGTGTGTGTGTATGTGTTTGTGTGTGTATGTATGTGTGTGTGTATATGTGTGTGTGTGTGTGTGTGTGTGTGTGTGTGTGTATATGTGTGTGTGTGTGTGTGTGTGTGTGTGTATGTGTGTGTGTGTGTATGTATATGTGTGTGTGTGTGTTAAGACATCGGTGTTTTGCTAAGCTGCCGTTGACCCCAGCCAGAGCTAGGTGGTGCTGTCTATCTATCCACGGCGAGGTGTGTATTATTCTATGACAGGCTCAAGATATTCTTTGTGCCTGTCTTTCAGGATCAGACTATTCTTTCTCTCTTTTTCCAATTTCACTTTTCTCTTATGAGAGTTCTGTCAAGTACAAGAGAGAGCCACACAGAGCAGAGAAGAGGAAGAGGAGGGAGAGGAGATAAATAAAAAGGAGAGACAAATGGGAGGAGAGGGAGAAGAGGGCAGAGAGGGGGGAGAGGGCAGAGAGGGGAGGAGAGGGAGGTGAAGGAGGAGAGGGAGAAGAGGGGAGAGGACAGAGGGGGAGAGGGCAGAGAGGAAGGAGGAGAGGGGATGAGAGGGCATAGAGGTGAGGAGAGGGCAGAGAGGGGGAGAGGGCAAAGAGGGGGAGAGGGCAGAGAGGGGAGGAGAGGGAGGTGAAGGAGGAGAGGGAGAAGAGGGGAGAGGACAGAGGGGGAGAGGGCAGAGAGGAAGGAGGAGAGGGGATGAGAGGGCAGAGAGGTGAGGAGAGGGCAGAGAGGGGGGAGAGGGCAGAGAGGGGAGGAGAGGGAGGTGAAGGAGGAGAGGGAGAAGAGGGGAGAGGACAGAGGGGAGAGGGCAGAGAGGAAGGAGGAGAGGGGATGAGAGGGCAGAGAGGTGAGGAGAGGGCAGAGAGGGAGGAGAGGGAGAAGAAGGGAGAGGACAGAGGGGGGCAGAGAGGAAGGAGGAGAGGTGAGGAGAGGGCAGAGAGGGCAGAGAGGGAGGAGAGGGAGAAGAAGGGAGAGGACAGAGGGGGGGCAGAGAGGAAGGAGGAGAGGTGAGGAGAGGGCAGAGAGGTGAGGAGAGGGCAGAGAGGGAGGAGAGGGCAGAGAGGGAGGTGAAGGGGGAGAGGGAGAAGAGGGGAGAGGACAGAGGGGGGCAGAGAGGAAGGAGAGAGGTGAGGAGAGGGCAGAGAGGGGGAGGAGAGGGAGGAGAGGGCAGAGAGGGAGGTGAAGGAGGAGAGGGAGAGAGGGGAGAGGACAGAGGGGGGCAGAGAGGTGAGAGAGGGCAGAGAGGTGAGGAGAGGGCAGAGAGGGAGGAAGGGCAGAGAGGTGAGGAGAGGGCAGAGAGGGGAGGAGAGGGCAGAGAGGTGAGGAGAGGGCAGAGAGGTGAGGAGAGGGCAGAGAGGTGAGGAGAGGGCAGAGAGGGAGGAGAGGGCAGAGAGGTGAGGAGAGGGCAGAGAGGGAGGAGAGGGCAGAGAGGTGAGGAGAGGGCAGAGAGGGAGGAGAGGGCAGAGAGGTGAGGAGAGGGCAGAGAGGGAGGAGAGGGCAGAGAGGTGAGGAGAGGGCAGAGAGGTGAGGAGAGGGCAGAGAGGTGAGGAGAATGCAGAGAGGGAGGTGAAGAAGGGGAGGAGAGAGAAATAAACACGTCTCAGCTCCTTTGTCGTCTAAACCTGATAACTATATAGTGCAAAGTATACAGACCTCTTCACTTGTTCCACATTGTGTTTTGTTACAGCCTCTAAAAATGATTCAATTAACATGTCAAGGATGATCAATGGAAACAGGATGGACCTGAAATGTTCTTCCCTGAGCTCAATTTCAAGTCTCATAGCAAAGGGTCTGAATACTGATGTAAGTAACGTATTTCTGTTAGAGTTTTTTTTAATGAATTTACAAAAATGTCTAAAAAAAAAACAGATTTTTTGCTTTGTCATTATGGGGTATTGTGATGTCATTATGGGGTATTGTGATGTCATTATGGGGTATTGTGATGTCATTATGGGGTATTGTGATGTCATTATGGGGTATTGTGATGTCATTATGGGGTATTGTGATGTCATCAATTTTCATGTTGGGTTTACAAGGAGGTAAGACGAGTTTTTTAATTCTAAGCTTGTTAGCATTGCTAGCTAGGGGTCTGAATACTTTCCGAATGCACTGTAGTATCCTTAACTAGCATTGGAAAAAGTCAATCCGTTCTTCTCTAATTTAACATCTCTCCCTAATTGCTGAATGTTGTTTGTAACATCAGTAGCTACAAGTTACCTGTTCTTCAGAGGGGAACAGCAGGTAGCCTGTTCTTCAGAAGGGAACGGCAGGTAGCCTGTTCTTCAGAGGGGAACAGCAGGTAGCCTGTTCTTCAAAGGGGAATGGCAGGTAGCCTGTTCTTCAGAGGGGAATGGCAGGTAGCCTGTTCTTCAGAGGGGAACGGCAGGTAGCCTGTTCTTCAAAGGGGAACCTCAGGTAGCCTGTTTTTCAGAGGGGAACCTCAGGTAGCCTGTTCTTCAGAGGGGAACCGCAGGTAGCCTGTTCTTCAGAGGGGAACGGCAGGTAGCCTGTTCTTCAGAGGGGAACAGCAGGTAGCCTGTTCTTCAGAGGGGAACAGCAGGTAGCCTGTTCTTCAGAGGGGAACAGCAGGTAGCCTGTTCTTCAGAGGGGAACAGCAGGTAGCCTGTTCTTCAGAGGGGAACCTCAGGTAGCCTGTTCTTCAGAGGGGAACAGCAGGTAGCCTGTTCTTCAGAGGGGAACGGCAGGTAGCCTGTTCTTCAGAGGAGAACGGCAGGTAGCCTGTTCTTCAGAGGGGAACGGCAGGTAGCCTGTTCTTCAGAGGGGAACGGCAGGTAGCCTGTTCTTCAAAGGGGAATGGCAGGTAGCCTGTTCTTCAGAGGGGAATGGCAGGTAGCCTGTTCTTCAGAGGGGAACCTCAGGTAGCCTGTTTTTCAGAGGGGAACCTCAGGTAGCCTGTTCTTCAGAGGGGAACGGCAGGTAGCCTGTTCTTCAGAGGGGAACGGCAGGTAGCCTGTTCTTCAGAGGGGTATGGAAGGTAGCCTTCACACATGGTAGACAGACGCTGAAATACGTTTCTGAGTGACAAGGATAAAGAAATGTCATGCCGGCATATCTCTTTTACTCGTTCTTTGTAGGGTCTAAGTTTCTCTTCATTTTATAGATTTTGTATTTGTATTTTGACAAGTAGTACTGTGAATACATAAGCCTATAGGCAACTAATTAATTACTTAATGAATTAATTAGAAAATCATACAATGTATGGATGTGGTTTTCTGGATTTTTGTTGTAGATTCCGTCTCTCACAGTTCAAGTGTACCTATGGTAAAAATTACAGACCTCTACATGCTTTGTAAGTAGGAAAACCTGCAAAATCGGCAGTGTATCAAATACTTGTTCTCCCCACTGTATGTAATACCCTGATGTATTAAGCACTCAAATCTCCGGCAGCTGCAGCGTGAGGAGGACAATATTGTTTTGTTAAAAACCAATAAAACAATAATAGGTTATAGAGTTTTTAAATGCTAAACATCGAAACACATTAAAAATAGTATTTTTGTCATTTGTTCTCGGCAGTTTTTAAGGACATTTAACTAGGCCAGTCTGAGGTTTCTTTCACTCTCTCTTTCTACTTTCATCTGATTGGGTTTCTCGGTTCTGAACAGGCAACGGGTTTGTTTTGGGTCTGTTTTTCCCCTTTTCGGAATGGGGTCCAGTTTTTTGGAGCCGTGAATATCTCTCTAGTATGAAGCCTCACAGCTGGTATGATCCTCCCTAGAGCCTGCAGTCTGCTGTCAGAGTTTTCTGAGAGGAGAGGCACATCAGGAGATTTTGTTTCAGTCTCCTCTCCTCTCCTCCAGTCTCCTCTCCTCCCGTCTCCTCTCCTCTCCTCCAGTCTCCTCTCCTCCAGCCTCCTCTCCTCCAGCCTCCTCTCCTCCAGTCTCCTCTCCTCCAGTCTCCTCTCCTCCTGTCTTCTCTCCTCCAGTCTCCTCTCCTCCCGTCTCCTCTCCTCTCCTCCAGTCTCCTCTCCTCCAGCCTCCTCTCCTCCAGCCTCCTCTCCTCCAGTCTCCTCTCCTCCAGTCTCCTCTCCTCCTGTCTTCTCTCCTCCAGTCTCCTCTCCTCCCGTCTCCTCTCCTCCCGTCTCCTCTCCTCTCCTCCAGTCTCCTCTCCTCCAGTCTCCTCTCCTCTCCTCCAGCCTCCTCTCCTCCAGTCTCCTCTCCTCTCCTCCCGTCTCCTCTCGTCTCCTCTCCTCTCCTCCCGTCTCCTCCCCTCTCCTCTCCTCCCGTCTCCTCTCCTCTCCTCCCGTCTCCTCTCCTCTCGTCTCCTCTCCTCCCGTCTCCTCCCCTCTCCTCTCCTCCCGTCTCCTCTCCACCAGTCCAGTCTCCTCTCCTCCAGTCTCTTCTCCTCCAGTCTCCTCTCGTCTCCTCTCCTCCAGTCTCCTCTCCTCCAGTCTCCTCTCCTCCCGTCTCCTCTCCTCCCGTCTCCTCTCCTCCAGTCTCCTCTCCTCTCCTCCCGTCTCCTCTCCTCCCGTCTCCTCTCATCCAGTCTCCTCTCCTCCAGTCTCCTCTCCTCCAGTCTCCTCTCCTCTCCTCCCGTCTCCTCTCCTCCCGTCTCCTCTCCTCCAGTCTCCTCTCCTCCAGTCTCCTCTCCTCTCCTCCCGTCTCCTCTCCTCCCGTCTCCTCTCATCCAGTCTCCTCTCCTCCCGTCTCCTCTCCTCCCATCTCCTCTCCTCCAGTCTCCTCTCCTCCCGTCTCCTCTCCTCCCGTCTCCTCTCCTCCCGTCTCCTCTCCTCCAGTCTCCTCTCCTCCCGTCTCCTCTCCTCTCCTCCCGTCTCCTCTCCTCCAGTCTCCTCTCCTCCCGTCTCCTCCAGTCTCCTCTCCTCCCGTCTCCTCTCCTCCCGTCTCCTCTCCTCCCATCTCCTCTCCTCCCATCTCCTCTCCTCTCCTCCAGTCTCCTCTCCTCCAGTCTCCTCTACTCCCGTCTCCTCTCCTCCCGTCTCCTCTCCTCCAGTCTC
>NC_060181.1:96642236-96644736 GCF_021184085.1 Oncorhynchus gorbuscha | reverse complement strand
AGTCTCCTCTCCTCCCGTCTCCTCTCCTCCCGTCTCTTCTCCTCCAGTCTCCTCTCCTCCCGTCTCTTCTCCTCCAGTCTCCTCTCCTCTCCTCCAGTCTCCTCTCCTCCCGTCTCCTCTCCTCCCGTCTCCTCTCCTCTCCTCCAGTCTCCTCTCCTCCCGTCTCCTCTCCTCCCGTCTCTTATCCTCCCGTCTCCTCTCCTCCAGTCTCTTCTCCTCCAGTCTCCTCTCCTCCCGTCTCTTATCCTCCCGTCTCCTCTCCTCCCGTCTCTTCTCCTCCAGTCTCCTCTCCTCCCGTCTCTTCTCCTCCAGTCTCCTCTCCTCTCCTCCAGTTTCCTCTCCTCCCGTCTCCTCTCCTCCCGTCTCCTCTCATCCAGTCTCCTCTCCTCCCGTCTCCTCTCATCCAGTCTCCTCTCCTCCCGTCTCCTCTCCTCCCGTCTCCTCTCCTCCCGTCTCCTCTCCTCTCCTCCAGTCTCCTCTCCTCCAGTCTCCTCTCCTCCATTCCCCTCTCGTCTCCTCTCCTCCCGTCTCCTCTCCTCCAGTCTCCTCTCCTCTCCTCCCGTCTCCTCTCCTCTCCTCCAGTCTCCTCTCCTCTCCTCCAGTCTCCTCTCCTCTCCTCCAGTCTCCTCTCCTCTCCTCCAGTCTCCTCTCCTCCAGTCTCCTCCCGTCTCCTCTTCTCTCCTCTCCTCTCCTCCAGTCTCCTCTCCTCCCGTCTCCTCTCCTCCCGTCTCTTCTCCTCCAGTCTCCTCTCCTCTCCTCCAGTCTCCTCTCCTCCAGTCTCCTCTCCTCCAGTCTCCTCTCCTCTCCTCCATTCTCCTCTCCTCTCCTCCAGTCTCCTCTCCTCCAGTCTCCTCCCGTCTCCTCTTCTCTCCTCTCCTCTCCTCCAGTCTCCTCTCCTCCCGTCTCCTCTCCTCCCGTCTCTTCTCCTCCAGTCTCCTCTCTCCTCCCGTCTCTTCTCCTCCAGTCTCCTCTCCTCTCCTCCAGTCTCCTCTCCTCCCGTCTCCTCTCCTCCGTCTCCTCTCCTCTCCTCCAGTCTCCTCTCCTCCCGTCTCCTCTCCTCCCGTCTCTTATCCTCCCGTCTCCTCTCCTCCAGTCTCTTCTCCTCCAGTCTCCTCTCGTCTCCTCCCGTCTCCTCTCCTCCCGTCTCCTCTCATCCAGTCTCCCTCTCCTCCCGTCTCCTCTCATCCAGTCTCCTCTCCTCCCGTCTCCTCTCCTCCCGTCTCCTCTCCTCCCGTCTCCTCTCCTCTCCTCCAGTCTCCTCTCCTCCAGTCTCCTCTCCTCCATTCCCCTCTCGTCTCCTCTCCTCCCGTCTCCTCTCCTCCAGTCTCTCCCCCTCTCCTCCCGTCTCCTCTCCTCTCCTCCAGTCTCCTCTCCTCTCCTCCAGTCTCCTCTCCTCTCCTCCAGTCTCCTCTCCTCTCCTCCAGTCTCCTCTCCTCCAGTCTCCTCCCGTCTCCTCTTCTCTCCTCTCCTCTCCTCCAGTCTCCTCTCCTCCCGTCTCCTCTCCTCCCGTCTCTTCTCCTCCAGTCTCCTCTCCTCTCCTCCAGTCTCCTCTCCTCCCGTCTCCTCTCCTCCCGTCTCCTCTCCTCTCCTCCAGTCTCCTCTCCTCCCGTCTCCTCTCCTCCCGTCTCCTCTCCTCTCCTCCAGTCTCCTCTCCTCCAGTCTCCTCTCCTCCCATCTCCTCTCCTCTCCTCCAGTCTCCTCTCCTCCAGTCTCCTCTCCTCCAGTCTCCTCTCCTCCAGTCTCCTCTCCTCCATTCCCCTCTCGTCTCCTCTCCTCCCGTCTCCTCTCCTCCAGTCTCCTCTCCTCTCCTCCCGTCTCCTCTCCTCTCCTCCAGTCTCCTCTCCTCTCCTCCAGTCTCCTCTCCTCTCCTCCAGTCTCCTCTCCTCTCCTCCAGTCTCCTCTCCTCCAGTCTCCTCCCGTCTCCTCTTCTCTCCTCTCCTCTCCTCCAGTCTCCTCTCCTCCCGTCTCCTCTCCTCCCGTCTCTTCTCCTCCAGTCTCCTCTCCTCTCCTCCAGTCTCCTCTCCTCCAGTCTCCTCTCCTCCAGTCTCCTCTCCTCTCCTCCATTCTCCTCTCCTCTCCTCCAGTCTCCTCTCCTCCAGTCTCCTCCCGTCTCCTCTTCTCTCCTCTCCTCTCCTCCAGTCTCCTCTCCTCCCGTCTCCTCTCCTCCCGTCTCTTCTCCTCCAGTCTCCTCTCCTCCCGTCTCTTCTCCTCCAGTCTCCTCTCCTCTCCTCCAGTCTCCTCTCCTCCCGTCTCCTCTCCTCCCGTCTCCTCTCCTCTCCTCCAGTCTCCTCTCCTCCCGTCTCCTCTCCTCCCGTCTCTTATCCTCCCGTCTCCTCTCCTCCAGTCTCTTCTCCTCCAGTCTCCTCTCGTCTCCTCCCGTCTCCTCTCCTCCCGTCTCCTCTCATCCAGTCTCCTCTCCTCCCGTCTCCTCTCATCCAGTCTCCTCTCCTCCCGTCTCCTCTCCTCCCGTCTCCTCTCCTCCCGTCTCCTCTCCTCTCCT
>NC_060181.1:96629736-96637236 GCF_021184085.1 Oncorhynchus gorbuscha | reverse complement strand
CCCTCCTCCTATGACCCTACATTATGACACACGGAGATAGCAGTGCCCCTCTCTCCTCTGGCCTTACAACATGACACACGGAGATAGCAGTGCCCCCCTTCTCCTATGACCCTACATTATGACACACGGAGATAGCAGTGTCCCTCTCTCCTCTGGCCTTACAACATGACACACGGAGATAGCAGTGCCCCCCTTCTCCTATGACCCTACATTATGACACACGGAGATAGCAGTGTCCCTCTCTCCTCTGGCCTTACAACATGACACACGGAGATAGCAGTGTCCCTCTCTCCTCTGGCCCTACAATTTAACACATGGAGATAGCAGTGCCCCTCTCTCCTCTGGCCTTACAACATGACACACGGAGATAGCAGTGTCCCTCTCTCCTCTGGCCTTACAACATGACACACGGAGATAGCAGTGCCCCCTCCTCCTATGACCCTACATTATGACACACGGAGATAGCAGTGCCCCTCTCTCCTCTGGCCTTACAACATGACACACGGAGATAGCAGTGCCCCCCTTCTCCTATGACCCTACATTATGACACACGGAGATAGCAGTGTCCCTCTCTCCTCTGGCCTTACAACATGACACACGGAGATAGCAGTGCCCCCCTTCTCCTATGACCCTACATTATGACACACGGAGATAGCAGTGTCCCTCTCTCCTCTGGCCCTACAATTTAACACATGGAGATAGCAGTGCCCCTCTCTCCTCTGGCCTTACAACATGACACACGGAGATAGCAGTGCCCCTCTCTCCTCTGGCCTTACAACATGACACACGGAGATAGCAGTGCCCCCCTCCTCCTATGACCCTACATTATGACACACGGAGATAGCAGTGTCCCTCTCTCCTCTGGCCTTACAACATGACACACGGAGATAGCAGTGTCCCTCTCTCCTCTGGCCCTACAATTTAACACATGGAGATAGCAGTGCCCCTCTCTCCTCTGGCCTTACAACATGACACACGGAGATAGCAGTGCCCCCCTCCTCCTATGACCCTACATTATGACACACGGAGATAGCAGTGCCCCTCTCTCCTCTGGCCTTACATTATGACACACGGAGATAGCAGTGCCCCCCTCCTCCTATGACCCTTCATTATGACACACGGAGATAGCAGTACCCCACTCCTCTTATGACAGGTGGCTTTCACAGAATATCACTTTTTCCTAATTCTGTTCACTACTCGATGAGAGTTTGAGAAATAGGCTACACATGACGAAAACACGAGCTCCCCAACCCCCCCAAAAAACTGGCTTCTTCTGGCAAACCGAAACTTAATCAAACCCAGTTCAGAACTATTGCCTTTTTGAGTGAACTTTCTAGATGCTTTTCGTCCAACGCTTGTTGCTTTGAAACAATCAGAAAACACAAAACCAACATTTGAAAACTGAAAACAAAGTATATTTTGGCTCCTTTTAAGACGGTAGAATCGTCGACTAATGAGCGGGTTTGACCTTGGACAAACAGGGTCAGCTGTTACTAGAGATCCACAGTATACGACATCTTTATTTAGCCAAGCCTCAACACAATTGATTCAAACTAATCCCCTAATTTTGATATTTAATCTGGGGACTTCATCGTTAAGAGGCCGTTGTCTACTAGTTGTCTCTTTCTCCTGACTCCTGATTCAGAGCATTCAGAAAGTATTCAGACCACTTGACTGTTTTTACACAATTTGTTACGTTACAACCTTATTCTAAAATTGATTAAATTGTTTTTTTCCCTCATCAATCAACACACAATAACCCATAATGACATTACAATACCCCATAATGACATCACAATACCCCATAATGACATCACAATACCCCATAATGATGAAGTAAAAATAGGTTCTTACATTTTTGTAATTTATAAAAAAAACAAATGTAAATATCACATTTACATAGGTATCCAGACCCTTTTCTCAGTACTTTGTTGAAGCACCTTTGGCAGTGATTACAGCCTCCAGTCTTCTTGGATATGACTCTACAAGCTTGGTACAGCTCTATTTGGGGAGTTTCTCCTATTCTTCTCTGCAGACCCTCTAAAGCTCTGTCAGGTTGGATGGGGAGCGTTGCTGCACAGCTATTTTCAAGTCTCCAGAAATGTTTGGGATCTGGTTCAAGTCCGGTCAAAGAGATTCAGAGAATTGTCCCGAAGCCACTCCTGCTGTCACGCCTTGGTCATTGTATCTTGTGTTTTGTTTATTGTTTGGGTAGGCCAGGGTGTGACATGGGTTTATATGTTGTATTTCGTATTGGGGTTTGTATTAATTGGGAGTGTGTATTAGTAGGGGTGTGTCTAGTTAGGCTTGGCTGCCTGAGGCGATTCCTAATTGGAGTCAGCTGATTCTCGTTGTCTCGGATTGGGAACCGTATTTAGGCAGCCTGAGTGCGCGTTGTAATTGGTGGGTGATTGTACCTGTCTTAGTGTTAGTCACCAGATAGGCTGTAATTAGTTTCATTCGTTTGTTGTTTTTTGTATTTTCAGTTATTTCATGTACCGCTTTATCTTCATTAAAAGTCATGAGTAACCTACACGCTGCATTTCGGTCTGACTCTCTACAAACAACAGATGAAGTTCATTACACCTGCGTTGTTTTGGCTGTGTGCTTAGGGTGTTTGTCCTGTTGGAAGGTTACCCTTCACCCCAGTCTGAGGTCCCAAGCCACGGCTAGAGGAAGGGTACCCATCTGTCTTCTTCCCACACCACGGGTAAGGGAAGGGTATCCATCTGTCCTCTTCCCACACCACGGGTAAGCGAAGGGTATCAATCTGTCCTCTTCAACACCACGGGTAAGGGAAGGCTATCCATCTGTCCTCTTCCCACACCACGGGTAAGGGAAGGGTATCAATCTGTCCTCTTCAACACCACGGGTAAGGGAAGGGTATCAATCTGTCCTCTTCAACACCACGGGTAAGGGAAGGGTATCAATCTGTCCTAACGCTAACGTGCTACTGAACAGTGAAACTAGCATATTGATATTAAAAGACAGCAACGTATTCATCTAAACATATGTGTTTAGGCAAATCGTTAGTTAGCTAGCTAGCGATCACATTAATTGTGTAAAAATATGCTAGCTAATGTTTCATTCTAACCCATAAAACATGACATTGCTAACTAGGCATCAATTAGCTAACACAATTAAGTTTATCAGGAAGTTTAATACATTGGACACTCATCGGACAACTTTGGTAGGTAGCTAGCTAGGTAGTTAGGTAGTTAGGTAGGTAGCTGGGTAGGTAGTTAGGTAGCTGGGTAGGTAGTTAGGTAGTTAGCTAGGTAGCTGGGTAGGTAGGTAGCTAGGTAGCTGGGTAGGTAGGTAGGTAGCTGGGTAGGTAGGTAGGTAGCTAGCTAGATAGCTTGGTTTACGTTTTCCAACAGATTTCTAATCCCCCTTAATGGTCGTCAACGGTTACTGGTCTTTGAAATCATGTGTTCACCCGAAACGGCTTCTGGTAAACTGTTTGCCACGAGAGGCGATAAATATTGTTTCTCCAGGTTTTTCACCGAATAATAATCTGATTCAAACATTATTTATACAGTGCCTTGCGAAAGTTTTCGGCCCCCTTGAACTTTGCGACCTTTTGCCACATTTCAGGCTTCAAACATAAAGATATAAAACTGTATTTTTTTGTGAAGAATCAACAACAAGTGGGACACAATCATGAAGTGGAACGACATTTATTGGATATTTCAAACTTTTTTAACAAATCAAAAACTGAAAAAATTGGGCGTGCAAAATTATTCAGCCCCTTTACTTTCAGTGCAGCAAACTCTCTCCAGAAGTTCAGTGAGGATCTCTGAATGATCCAATGTTGACCTAAATGACTAATGATGATAATAATACTTTCACAAGGCACTGTATATGTTGTTGCCAAAGGTCACCCCGCTCCTCCTCCTCCGTTCTCTCCACTGGCTTCCAGTTGAAGCTCGCATCCGCTACAAGACCATGGTGCTTGCCTACGGAGCTGTGAGGGGAACGGCACCTCAGTACCTCCAGGCTCTGATCAGGCCCTACACCCAAACAAGGGCACTGCGTTCATCCACCTCTGGCCTGCTCGCCTCCCTACCACTGAGGAAGTACAGCTCCCGCTCAGCCCAGTCAAAACTGTTCGCTGCCCTGGCCCCCCAATGGTGGAACAAACTCCCTCACGACGCCAGGACAGCGGAGTCAATCACCACCTTCCGGAGACACCTGAAACCCCACCTCTTTAAGGAATACCTAGGATAGGTTAAGTAATCCCTCTCACCCCACCCCCCTAAGTTTTAGATGCACTATTGTTAAGTGACTGTCCCACTGGATGTCATAAGGTGAATGCACCAATTTGTAAGTCGCTCTGGATAAGAGCGTCTGCTAAATGACTTAAATGTAAATGTAAATGTTTGCCGCAGATTCACCACTAGTGTCAAACTTCTCGCAAAATCTTTAGTGGCACTATTTAGTTTGCTGCAATTTTTTTTTTTTTTTTTTTTGTAAAGTCTTTTATCGAAACCAGTTAGCAAACCTCTCCCTGTAGAGTTAGAGAAATACACGTGTCATTGAGCAAGACGTTTCTACTTGGCTCTGTTTTATAGCGTACTTGTTATTTAGAAAAGCCTCCCTGTGCTTCCCAGCCCAGTCTTTATCCAGCTGTAACAGCATAACAGCCTTTGTGGTTTTTTTGCTGACGGTGTAAAACCTAAGCACCCTGATTCATGCCACATTTATGTTAATGTAGTCTGGAGGGAAAACACTCCAACAGCCAATGGATGTGTCCCAAATGGCACTCTATTCCGTATATAGAGGCCAGTGCACTAGGTCGTTAAATAGGGGACCATTTGGGATGTGTCCAGCATTGCCTAGGCATATTTAGAAGTTTGCAGGCAGCCAAACAGACAGACAGACAGACAGACAGACAGACAGACAGACAGACAGACAGACAGACAGACAGACAGACAGACAGACAGACAGACAGACAGACAGACAGACAGACAGACAGACAGACAGACAGACAGACAGACAGACCTAAGCTACCTGTAAGACAGCCAAACAGACAGACAGACAGACAGCCCTAAGCTACCTGTAAGACAGACAGACAGACAGACAGACAGACAGACAGACAGACAGACAGACAGACAGACAGACAGACAGACAGCCCTAAGCTACCTGTAAGACAGCCAAACAGACAGACAGACAGCCCTAAGCTACCTGTAAGACAGCCAAACAGACAGACAGACAGACAGCCCTAAGCTACCTGTAAGACAGCCAAACAGACAGCCAAACAGACAGACAGACAGACAGACAGACAGACAGACAGACAGACAGACAGACAGACAGACAGACAGACAGACAGACAGACAGACAGACAGACAGACAGACAGACAGACCACCAAACAGACAGCCCCTAAGCTACCTGTAAGACAGCCAGACAGACAGCTTAACAGACAGCCAAATAGACAGACAGCCAAGCAAACAGCCCCTCGGCTACCTGTAAGAATGAATGACTGGAAAGGGCTTCACCGATAAGTCAAAAATAGACCCAGGGGAAAAACTTTATAATGGAGGTTACCCTACCGACCGGGCATGGGTACTGGCGACAAAGCACTTTGGAGACGGCTCATTTGGCGGCTCATTTAAACCACAGAGACTGCATGAGGGATAATAATGTTGTCGTGTCTCATTTAAACCACAGAGACTCTGCATGAGGGATAATAATGTTGTCGTGTCTCATTTAAACCACAGAGACTGCATGAGGGATAATAATGTTGTCGTGTCTCATTTAAACCACAGAGACTCTGCATGAGGGATAATAATGTTGTCGTGTCTCATTTAAACCACAGAGACTCTGCATGAGGGATAATAATGTTGTCGTGTCTCATTTAAACCACAGAGACTCTGCATGAGGGATAATAATGTTGTCGTGTCTCATTTAAACCACAGAGACTCTGCATGAGGGATAATAATGTTGTCGTGTCTCATTTAAACCACAGAGACTGCATGAGGGATAATAATGTTGTCGTGTCTCATTTAAACCACAGAGACTGCATGGGGGATAATAATGTTGTCGTGTCTCATTTAAACCACAGAGACTGCATGAGGGATAATAATGTTGTCGTGTCCAACCCCGCTCGTTCCGGCGACTCCGCTACCGACAACTAGTCACCTATAGAGCCCAATCCAAAATGAAATGTAACTATCTCGCAACAAAGCCTCCTTCACTCATGCTGTTAAACATACACTCGTAAAACTGACTATCCTACCGATCCTCGACTTCGGCGATGTCATTTACAAAATAGCCTCTAACACTCAACAAATTGGATGCAGTCTATCACAGCGCCATCTGTTTCGTCACCAAAGCCCCTTATACTACCCACCACTGCGACCTGTATGCTCTCGTTGGCTTGTCCTCGCTACATATTCGTCGGCAGAACCACTGGCTCCAGGTCATCTATAAGTCTTTGCTAGGTAAAGCTCCGCCTTATCTCAGCTCACCGGTCACCATGGCAGCACCCACCCGTAGCACACGCACCAGCAGGTATATTTCACTGGTCACCATTACAACACCCACCCGTAGCACGCGATCCAGCAGGTATATTTCACTGGTCACCATAGCAACACCCACCCGTAGCACGCGATCCGATCCAGCAGGTATATTTCACAGGTCATCCCCAAAGCCAACACCACCTTTGGCCACCTTTCCTTCCAGTTCTCTGCTGCCAATGACTGGAGCAAAAAAGCACTGAAGCTGGAGACCTATATCTCCCTCACTCACTTTAATCACCAGCTGTCAGAGCAGCTCACCGATCACTGCACCTGTACACAGCCCATCTGTAAATAGCCCACCCAAATACCTCATTCCCATATTGCCATGTATAACTACTGTAGCCCACAGCCATATGGCATAGGCGGACAACGCAGAGTAGGCTGTTCTATTCTTCTGAAATACATTTTCTTCATATTGTGCTTCTTCAGACCAGTCTAAAATAAATAATGGATTTATTGTGAAGGTTATAGGTTATATTAGGTTATATTACATGGATTTATTAGACTTTTTAAAATGTAGATGTTCCAAAGGTCTGCATCAGTGGCTTGTAGGCCACAGCTTTATAGTATATATCTTGTAGGCTATTCGTGGAAGCCAGGAGATGCTAAATGTTCTTGGTTATCTACATGAACCCTTGTATAAATTATGAATCAGCAACATACAAATGAACTTTAATTATTTATTTACTAACTAACGAAATAATCACAGAAATACGTAGGAAACCAACAGTAGATATTATATATTTACTAACCAGGAAAGGAAAGAGTCCCTAGTGGGCTAAGCTGATATGACGGCTTGGTAGACAAAGGGAAGTGGCTCGGGACTGAGAAAGAGCCAGAAAGACAAAATGGATTCATTACACACACAGTCTATAATTTTATTCATTGAAATGCTAATCCTTTGCCCATGAACGGCCGCTCAATAGAAAATAAATTGCAAGTACGTATTTACGCCCGGATGTCGTTGCTGTCTTCTCT
>NC_060181.1:96617236-96624736 GCF_021184085.1 Oncorhynchus gorbuscha | reverse complement strand
TCGTCAAAGATGCACATTTTTTAAAGAAGTGAGGTATGGGAAAGTAGATGTTGCCTTGTGTAGCTTCAACGTGGATGGTGTTGTCACCTAGTCCTAGTATTAAGGTATAGTTTGTGTCATTCTGCATCCTAATGTGTTGTTGTTCTCAGGGAGGAAATTGAAATTTGAAATAGTGAGAGAGAATGGGGATCCCTGGGCTCGACACAGACGGATGGATGCTTACTGGGAGGACCACCGTTATGGTTACGATAAAGTAGACATTAGACAGCCACCCAACCCTGCATCTCTCTTCTCTGCCAGTGCAGATTGATGACATATGTTGTGTACCACGTACACCTCCCTCCTCCTCCTCCCCCTCCTCCCCCTCCTCCTCCTCCTCCCTCCTCCTCCTCCTCCTCCTCCTCCTCCTCCTCCTCCTCCTCCTCCTCCTCCTCCTCCTCCCCTCCTCCCCCCCCCCCCCCTTCCTCCTCCTCCTCCTCCTCCTCCTCCTCTCCCTCCTCCTCCCCCCACCCCCTTCCTCCTCCTCCCCCTCCTCCTCCTCCCCCTCCTCCTCTCCTCCCTCTCCTCCTCCTCCCCCCCCTTCCTCCTCCTCCTCCTCCTCCCCCTCCTCCTCTCCCTCCTCCCCCTCCTCCTCCTCTTCCCCCTCCTCCACTCCCTCCTCCCCCACCACCCCCACCCTTCAAAAATAAATCAGCAGCCTTTCACATTGATCATGCCCCAGCCAGAGAAGGGGAGGAAGATGGAGGAGAGCTAGACACAGGGGTACTTGGACGGGGCTAGGCTGTGCTTGGTGTAGGGGAGGGAAGATGGAGGAGAGCTAGACACAGGGGTACTTGGACGGGGCTAGGCTGTGCTTGGTGTAGGGGAGGGAAGATGGAGGAGAGCTAGACACAGGGGTACTTGGACGGGGCTAGGCTGTGCTTGGTGTAGGGGAGGGAAGATGGAGGAGAGCTAGACACAGGGGTACTTGGACGGGGCTAGGCTGTGCTTGGTGTAGGGGAGGGAAGATGGAGGAGAGCTAGACACAGGGGTACTTGGACGGGGCTAGGCTGTGCTTGGTGTAGGGGAGGGAAGATGGAGGAGAGCTAGACACAGGGGTACTTGGACGGGGCTAGGCTGTGCTTGGTGTAGGGGAGGGAAGATGGAGGAGAGCTAGACACAGGGGTACTTGGACGGGGCTAGGCTGTGCTTGGTGTAGGGGAGGGAAGATGGAGGAGAGCTAGACACAGGGGTACTTGGACGGGGCTAGGCTGTGCTTGGTGTAGGGGAGGGAAGATGGAGGAGAGCTAGACACAGGGGTACTTGGACGGGGCTAGGCTGTGCTTGGTGTAGGGGAGGGAAGATGGAGGAGAGCTAGACACAGGGGTACTTGGACGGGGCTAGGCTGTGCTTGGTGTAGGGGCGGGGGGTGGGTTTGGTGACGGTGGGATGGATTGCGGTATAGGAAGAAATGTCAGGGAGGTGATGTCTGAGACGGGCTGGAAGTAGTCTAAGATACCATATTGCTCTGGTATATTGGTAGGCTCTGGGCTCTGGTGTATTGGTAGGGTCTGGTATATTGGTAGGCTCTGATATATTGGTAGGCTCTGGGCTGTGGTGTGTATTGGTAGGTTCTGGGCTGTGGTGTGTATTGGTAGGTTCTGGGCTGTGGTGTATATTGGTAGGTTCTGGGCTGTGGTGTATATTGGTAGGGTCTGGGCTCTGGTATATTGGTTGGTTCTGGGCTCTGGTATATTGGTAGGCTCTGGGCTGTGGTGTATATTGGTAGGCTCTGGGCTCTGGTATATTGGTAGGTTCTGGGCTGTGGTGTATATTGGTAGGGTCTGGGCTCTGGTATATTGGTAGACTCTGGGCTGTGGTATATATTGGTAGGATCTGGGCTGTGGTGTGTATTGGTAGGCTCTGGGCTGTGGTGTGTATTGGTAGGTTCTTGGCTGTGGTGTGTATTGGTAGGTTCTGGGCTGTGGTATATTGGTTGGTTCTGGGCTCTGGTATATTGGTAGGTTCTGGGCTGTGGTGTATATTGGTAGGGTCTGGGCTCTGGTATATTGGTAGGCTCTGGGCTCTGGTATATTGGTAGGTTCTGGGCTGTGGTGTATATTGGTAGGTGCTGGGCTCTGGTATATTGGTAGGTTCTGGGCTGTGGTGTATATTGGTAGGGTCTGGGCTCTGGTATATCGGTAGGCTCTGGGCTGTGGTGTATATTGGTAGGTTCTGGGCTCTGGTATATATTGGTAGGATCTGGGCTGTGGTGTATATTGGTAGGCTCTGGGCTGTGGTGTATATTGGTAGACTTTGGGCTGGGGTGTGTATTGGTAGACTCTGGGCTGTGGTGTGTATTGGTAGGCTCTGGGCTGTGGTGTGTATTGGTAGGTTCTGGGCTGTGGTATATATTGGTAGGATCTGGGCTGTGGTGTATATTGGTAGGCTCTGGGCTGTGGTGTATATTGGTAGACTTTGGGCTGGGGTGTGTATTGGTAGACTCTGGGCTGTGGTGTATATTGGTAGGTTCTGGGCTGTGGTGTATATTGGTAGGCTCTGGGCTGTGGTGTATATTGGTAGGCTCTGGGCTGTGGTGTATATTGGTAGGCTCTGGGCTGGGGTGTATATTGGTAGGCTCTGGGCTGTGGTATATATTGGTAGGCTCTGGGCTCTGGTGTGTATTGGTAGACTCTGGGCTGGGGTGTATATTGGTAGGCTCTGGGCTGTGGTGTATATTGGTAGGCTCTGGGCTGTGGTGTATATTGGTAGGTTCTGGGCTGTGGTGTATATTGGTAGGTTCTGGGCTGTGGTGTATATTGGTAGGCTCTGGGCTGTGGTGTATATTGGTAGGCTCTGGGCTGTGGTGTATATTGGTAGGCTCTGGGCTGGGGTGTATATTGGTAGACTCTGGGCTGGGGTGTATATTGGTAGGCTCTGGTATATTGGTAGGCTCTGGGCTCTGGTATATTGGTAGACTCTGGGCTGGGGTGTATATTGGTAGACTCTGGGCTGTGGTGTATATTGGTAGACTCTGGGCTGTGGTGTATATTGGTAGACTCTGGGCTGTGGTGTATATTGGTAGACTCTGGGCTGTGGTGTATATTGGTAGACTCTGGGCTGTGGTGTATATTGGTAGACTCTGGGCTGGGGTGTATATTGGTAGGCTCTGGGCTGGGGTGCATATTGGTAGGCTCTGGGCTGGGGTGTATATTGGTAGACTCTGGGCTGTGGTGTATATTGGTAGGCTCTGGGCTGTGGTGTATATTGGTAGACTCTGGTATATTGGTAGGCTCTGATATATTGGTAGGCTCTGGGCTGTGGTGTGTATTGGTAGGTTCTGGGCTGTGGTGTGTATTGGTATGTTCTGGGCTGTGGTGTATATTGGTAGGTTCTGGGCTGTGGTGTATATTGGTAGGGTCTGGGCTCTGGTATATTGGTTGGTTCTGGGCTCTGGTATATTGGTAGGCTCTGGGCTGTGGTGTATATTGGTAGGGTCTGGGCTCTGGTATATTGGTAGGTTCTGGGCTGTGGTGTATATTGGTAGGGTCTGGGCTCTGGTATATTGGTAGACTCTGGGCTGTGGTATATATTGGTAGGATCTGGGCTGTGGTGTATATTGGTAGGCTCTGGGCTGTGGTGTATATTGGTAGGCTCTGGGCTGTGGTGTATATTGGTAGGCTCTGGGCTGTGGTGTATATTGGTAGACTCTGGGCTGTGGTGTATATTGGTAGGCTCTGGGCTGTGGTGTATATTGGTAGACTCTGGGCTGTGGTGTATATTGGTAGACTCTGGGCTGTGGTGTATATTGGTAGACTCTGGGCTGGGGTGTATATTGGTAGACTCTGGGCTGGGGTGTATATTGGTAGGCTCTGGGCTGGGGTGTATATTGGTAGACTCTGGGCTGGGGTGTATATTGGTAGACTCTGGGCTGGGGTGTATATTGGTAGACTCTGGGCTGGGGTGTATATTGGTAGACTCTGGGCTGGGGTGTATATTGGTAGACTCTGGGCTGGGGTGTATATTGGTAGGCTCTGGGCTGGGGTGTATATTGGTAGGCTCTGGGCTGGGGTGTATATTGGTAGACTCTGGGCTGGGGTGTATATTGGTAGGCTCTGGGCTGGGGTGTATATTGGTAGGCTCTGGGCTGGGGTGTATATTGGTAGGCTCTGGGCTGGGGTGTATATTGGTAGGCTCTGGGCTGGGGTGTATATTGGTAGGCTCTGGGCTGGGGTGTATATTGGTAGGCTCTGGGCTGGGGTGTATATTGGTAGGCTCTGGGCTGTGGTGTATATTGGTAGGCTCTGGGCTGTGGTGTATATTGGTAGACTCTGGGCTGTGGTGTATATTGGTAGACTCTGGGCTGGGGTGTGTATTGGTAGGCTCTGGGCTGGGGTGTGTATTGGTAGGCTCTGGGCTGGGGTGTATATTGGTAGGCTCTGGGCTGGGGTGTATATTGGTAGGCTCTGGGCTGGGGTGTGTATTGGTAGGCTCTGGGCTGTGGTGTATATTGGTAGGCTCTGGGCTGGGGTGTGTATTGGTAGGCTCTGGGCTGGGGTGTATATTGGTAGGCTCTGGGCTGGGGTGTATATTGGTAGGCTCTGGGCTGGGGTGTATATTGGTAGGATCTGGGCTGGGGTGTATATTGGTAGACTCTGGGCTGGGGTGTATATTGGTAGGCTCTGGGCTGGGGTGTATATTGGTAGACTCTGGGCTGGGGTGTATATTGGTAGACTCTGGGCTGGGGTGTATATTGGTAGACTCTGGGCTGGGGTGTATATTGGTAGACTGGGCTGGGGTGTATATTGGTAGACTCTGGGCTGGGGTGTATATTGGTAGGCTCTGGGCTGGGGTGTATATTGGTAGACTCTGGGCTCTGGGCTGGGGTGTATATTGGTAGACTCTGGGCTGGGGTGTATATTGGTAGACTCTGGGCTGGGGTGTATATTGGTAGGCTCTGGGCTGGGGTGTATATTGGTAGGCTCTGGGCTGGGGTGTATATTGGTAGACTCTGGGCTCTGGGCTGGGGTGTATATTGGTAGACTCTGGGCTGGGGTGTATATTGGTAGACTCTGGGCTGGGGTGTATATTGGTAGGCTCTGGGCTGGGGTGTATATTGGTAGACTCTGGGCTGGGGTGTATATTGGTAGACTCTGGGCTGGGGTGTATATTGGTAGACTCTGGGCTGGGGTGTATATTGGTAGGCTCTGGGCTGGGGTGTATATTGGTAGACTCTGGGCTGGGGTGTATATTGGTAGACTCTGGGCTGGGGTGTATATTGGTAGACTCTGGGCTGGGGTGTATATTGGTAGACTCTGGGCTGGGGTGTATATTGGTAGGCTCTGGGCTGGGGTGTATATTTGGTGACTTGTTCCCCAGTTCTCTCTGTATGTAATGTTTTGTTAATTTGTAGGTTCATACCTGCGTGTGGGTTTGGGCCGGGTGTGTGTGTGTGTGTGTGTGTGTGTGTGTGTGTGTGTGTGTGTGTGTGTGTGTGTGTGTGTGTGTGTGTGTGTGTGTGTGTGTGTGTGTGTGTGTGTGTGTGTGTGTGTGTGTGTGTGTGTGTGTGTGTGTGTTTACGTGCCTGTGATTGCAGGAAGCCTCTGCCTTTGCTGGTAAAATCCTCTTTCTGTGTGTATAGATGTATAAACACTGTGTTCCCCCCCCCCCACATGGAGCCTGGACGCCCCTCGAACACAAATACGGGCCGTGTCCCGAATGGAACCCATATTGGTCCTGGTCTAAAATAGTGCACTATATAGGGAATAGGGTGCCATAGGGCTCTGGTCTAAAGTAGTGCACTACATAGGGAATAGGGCCCTGGTCTAAAGTAGTGCACTACATAGGGAATAGGGCTCTGGTCTATAGTAGTACCACTATATAGGGAATAGGACTCTGGTCTATAGTAGTGCACTACATAGGGAATAGGGCTCTGGTCTATAGTTGTGCACTATATAGGGAATAGGGCTCTGGTCTATAGTAGTGTACTATATAGGGAATAGGGCCCTGGTCTAAAGTAGTGCACTATATAGGGAATAGGGCTCTGGTCTAAAGTAGTGCACTATATAGGGAATAGGGTGCCATAGGACTCTGGCTTAAAGTAGTGCACTATATAGGGAACAGGGTGCCATAGGACTCTGGTCTAAAGTAGTGCACTACATGGGGAATAGGGTGCAATAGGGTTCTGGTCTAAAGTGGTGCACTATATATAGGGAATAGGGTGCCATAGGGCCCTGGACTAAAGTAGTGTACTATATAGGGAATATGGTGCATTTTAGAGCACCCCCCATACACACACACACACACACACACACACACACACACACACACACACACACACACACACACACACACACACACACACACACACACACACACACACACACACACACACACACTGTACCTGACCTCGAGGGCCCTAGAACAGTGGTGTGGTGGTGTTAACTGTAACTAACTGCGGAGTCAGTGGTCTGGTCACTATAGGCGGGAGGAGGTATATATAACAGAGCCACTCACACAGACAGCTGACTGGATTGGACAACTGACTGTAAATCAACATGCTGGGCTCTTTGGACGTTCTCTATAGTGTCCTGATCCACAAGGTAAACACCGTTTTGATACTTCAATGGCGTAGCAAATCCACGTTGATTTAGCCGGGGGATTACAGATTACACTGTCTCTACTGTAGCCGGGGATTACAGATTACACTGTCTCTACTGTAGCGGGGGATTACAGATTACACTGTCTCTACTGTAGCGGGGGATTACAGATTACACTGTCTCTACTGTAGCCGGGGGATTACAGATTACACTGTCTCTACTGTAGCGGGGGGATTACAGATTACACTGTCTCTACTGTAGCCGGGGGATTACAGATTACACTGTCTCTACTGTAGCCGGGGGATTACAGATTACACTGTCTCTACTGTAGCTGGGGGATTACAGATTACACTGTCTCTACTGTAGCTGGGGGAGATGTACAGATTACACTGTCTCTACTGTAGCTGGGGGAGATGTACAGATTACACTGTCTCTACTGTAGCCGGGGGATTACAGATTACACTGTCTCTACTGTAGCTGGGGGGATTACAGATTACACTGTCTCTACTGTAGCCGGGGGATTACAGATTACACTGTCTCTACTGTAGCTGGGGGAGATGTACAGATTACACTGCCTCTACTGTAGCTGGGGGAGATGTACAGATTACACTGTCTCTACTGTAGCTGGGGGAGATGTACAGATTACACTGTCTCTACTGTAGCTGGGGGAGCTGTACAGATTACACTGTCTCTACTGTAGCTGGGGGAGATGTACAGATTACACTGCCTCTACTGTAGCTGGGAGAGATGTACAGATTACACTGTCTCTACTTTAGCTGGGGGAGATGTACAGATTACACTGTCTCTACTTTAGCTGGGGGAGATGTACAGATTACACTGTCTCTACTGTAGCTGGGGGAGCTGTACAGATTACACTGTCTCTACTGTAACTGGGGGAGCTGTACAGATTACACTGCCTCTA
>NC_060181.1:96612236-96614736 GCF_021184085.1 Oncorhynchus gorbuscha | reverse complement strand
TCTCCTCTCCTCTCCTCTCCTCTCCTCTCCTCTCCTCTCCTCTCCTCTCCTCTCCTCTCCTCTCCTCTCCTCTCCTCTCCTCTCCTCTCCTCTCCTCTTCTCTCCTCCTTTCTCCTCTCTCCTCCTTTCTCCTCCTTTCTCCTCTCTCCTCCTTTCTCCTCCTTTCTCCTCTCCTCTCTCCTCCTTTTCCCTTTCTCCTCCTTTCTCCTCTCTCCTCCTTTTCCCTCTCTCCTCCTTTCTCCTCCTTTCTCCTCCTTTCTCCTCCTTTCTCCTCTCCTCTCCTCTCCTCTCCCTCTCCCCCCTTCTCCTCTCCTCTCCTCTCCTCTCCTCTCCTCTCATCTCCTCTCCCTTTCCCTCTCCCCCCTTCTCCTCTCCTCTCTTCTCCTCTCCTCTCCTCTCCTCTCCTCTCCTCTCCTCTCCTCTCCTCTCCTCTCTCTCTCCTCTCCTCTCCTCTCTCCCTCTCCTCTCCTCTCCCCACTTCTCCTCTCCTCTCCTCTCTTCTCCTCTCCTCTCCTCTCCTCTCCTCTCCTCTCCTCTCCTCTCCTCTCCTCTCCTCTCCTCTCCTCTCCTCTCCTCTCCTCTCCCTCTCTCCATCCATATCTCTCTGTTTAGCTGATGGCCGTCTATGAGGAGCAGGAGGCCCAGCGGAGAGGAGCTGTGAGTCCCAGAGCAGGAGTAACAGGAAGAACCAGCCAAGACCCCTATGACGCCGAGGTCTCCGTCTTCCAGCCAATCAGAGGAGGAGAGATAGAGGTCAACTCCTCAGCTCTTAAATCCAGTAGGTATCATAGTGGTGGTAGGGAGAGGTTGATAACCTTGAGGAGCCCCTTTAAGTTAAGATAAAAGCACAATCAAACTGATTCCAGATCAGTGTGCCTCCACAACACTGAGCGTGTGTCCCAAATGATACCCTGTTCCCTATATAGTGTCCCAATTGGCACCCTATTCCCTATTTAGTGTGCCCAATGGCACCCTATTCCCTATTTAGTGTCCCCAATGGCACCCTATTCCCTATTTAGTGTCCCAATTGGCACCCTATTCCCTGTGTAGTGCACTTCGGTATGCCAACCGATTTGACGTTCTGCTTTGTGAACTAATTTAGGCGATATGACAGTCACCACAGCATGAAACAGCATTAGGCCTACAGCAGTGGTGTGGTCACAGGGAAACCTGGAACTAAATGAAAGGGGTCAGGGGTCAGGGGTCAGAGGTGTGGGAGGACCCAGGGAAATGTGTTATTCCGACATTTAGAGAATGGTTTGTTTGGCTGTTCGTTCACTCAACATTTTTTCTCCGAAGTCGAAGTCTACGCCCCTTCGATGGTCATTCAATCAAATTTCAATCAAATGTATTTATAAAGCCCTTCGTACATCAGCTGATATCTCAAAGTGCTGTACAGAAACCCAGCCTAAAACCCCAAACAGCAAGCAATGCAGGTGTAGAAGCACGGTGGCTAGGAAAAACTCCCTAGAAAGGCCAAAACCTAGGAAGAAACCTAGAGAGGAACCAGGCTATGTGGGGTGGCCAGTCCTCTTCTGGCTCTGCCGGGTGGAGATTATAACAGAACATGGCCAAGATGTTCAAATGTTCATAAATGACCAGCATGGTTCAATAATAATAATCACAGTGGTTGTCGTGCAACAGGTCAGCACCTCGGGAGTACATGTCAGTTGGCTTTTCATAGCCGATCATTAAGAGTATCTCTACCGCTCCTGCTGTCTCTATCTAGAGAGTTGAAAACAGCAGGTCTGGGACAGGTAGCACGTCCGGTTAACAGGTCAGGGTTCCATAGCCGCAGGCAGAACAGTTGAAACTGGAGCAGCAGCACAGCCAGGTGGACTGGGGACAGCAAGGAGTCATCATGCCAGGTAGTCCTGAGGCATGGTTCTAGGGCTCAGCTCCTGCCAGAGAGAGAGAAAGAAAGAGAGAAAGAGAGAATTATAGAGAGCATACTTAAATTCACACAGGACACCGGATAAGACAGGAGAAGTACTCCAGATATAACAAACTGACCCTAGCCCCCCGACACATAAACTACTGCAGCATAAATACTGGAGGCTGAGACAGGAGGGGTCAGGAGACACTCTGGCCCCATCCGACGATACCCCTGGACAGGGCCAAACAGGCAGGATATAACCCCACCCACTTTGCCAAATCACAGCCCCCACACCACTAGGGGAAGAAACCTAGAGAGGAACCAGGCTATGTGGAAAAACTCCCTAGAAAGGAAGAAACCTAGAGAGGAACCAGGCTATGTGGAAAAACTCCCTAGAAAGGAAGAAACCTAGAGAGGAACCAGGCTATGTGGAAAAACTCCCTAGAAAGGAAGAAACATAGAGAGGAACCAGGCTATGTGGAAAAACTCCCTGGAAAGGAAGAAACCTAGAGAGGAACCAGGCTATGTGGAAAAACTCCCTGGAAAGGCAGAAACCTAGAGAGGAACCAGGCTATGAGGAACAACTCCCTGGAAAGGAAGAAACCTAGAGAGGAACCAGGCTAT
>NC_060181.1:96604736-96607236 GCF_021184085.1 Oncorhynchus gorbuscha | reverse complement strand
GAGCTGGTTGTTATGGGTACTAGACAGTGATGATGGAGCTGGTTGTTATGGGTACTAGACAGTGATGATGGAGCTGGTTGTTATGGGTACTAGACAGTGATGATGGAGCTGGTTGTTATGGGTACTAGACAGTGATGATGGAGCTGGTTGTTATGGGTACTAGACAGTGATGATGGAGCTGGTTGTTATGGGTACTAGACAGTGATGATGGAGCTGGTTGTTATGGGTACTAGACAGTGATGATGGAGCTGGTTGTTATGGGTACTAGACAGTGATGATGGAGCTGGTTGTTATGGGTACTAGACAGTGATGATGGAGCTGGTTGTTATGGGTACTAGACAGTGATGATGGAGCTGGTTGTTATGGGTACTAGACAGTGATGATGGAGCTGGTTGTTATGGGTACTAGACAGTGATGATGGAGCTGGTTGTTATGGGTACTAGACAGTGATGATGGAGCTGGTTGTTATGGGTACTAGACAGTGATGATGGAGCTGGTTGTTATGGGTACTAGACAGTGATGATGGAGCTGGTTGTTATGGGTACTAGACAGTGATGATGGAGCTGGTTGTTATGGGTACTAGACAGTGATGATGGAGCTGGTTGTTATGGGTACTAGACAGTGATGATGGAGCTGGTTGTTATGGGTACTAGACAGTGATGATGGAGCTGGTTGTTATGGGTACTAGACAGTGATGATGGAGCTGGTTGTTATGGGTACTAGACAGTGATGATGGAGCTGGTTGTTATGGGTACTAGACAGTGATGATGGAGCTGGTTGTTATGGGTACTAGACAGTGATGATGGAGCTGGTTGTTATGGGTACTAGACAGTGATGATGGAGCTGGTTGTTATGGGTACTAGACAGTGATGATGGAGCTGGTTGTTATGGGTACTAGACAGTGATGATGGAGCTGGTTGTTAGTGTCAAGCCCCTGATATGGGTACTAGACAGTGATGATGGAGCTGGTTGTTATGGGTACTAGACAGTGATGATGGAGCTGGTTGTTATGGGTACTAGACAGTGATGATGGAGCTGGTTGTTATGGGTACTAGACAGTGATGATGGAGCTGGTTGTTATGGGTACTAGACAGTGATGATGGAGCTGGTTGTTAGTGTCAAGCCCCTGATATGGGTACTAGACAGTGATGATGGAGCTGGTTGTTATGGGTACTAGACAGTGATGATGGAGCTGGTTGTTATGGGTACTAGACAGTGATGATGGAGCTGGTTGTTATGGGTACTAGACAGTGATGATGGAGCTGGTTGTTATGGGTACTAGACAGTGACAGCTGGGTATCACAGACCCCTTGACTTTTTTTTTTGATTAAATAAAACATTCCCCATAATGACAAACTGTTTGTTTTTGTTGCACATTTATTAACATTTTTAAAAGAAATACCTTGTCTGGGGAGGCAGGTAGTCTAGTGGTTAGAGGAGGCAGGTAGCCTAGTGGTTAGAGGAGGTAGGTAGCCTAGTGGTTAGATGAGGCAGGTAGTCTAGTGGTTAGAGGAGGCAGGTAGCCTAGTGGTTAGAGGAGGTAGGTAGCCTAGTGGTTAGAGGAGGCAGGTAGTCTAGTGGTTAGAGGAGGCAGGTAGTCTAGTGGTTAGAGGAGGCAGGTAGCCTAGTGGTTAGAGGAGGTAGGTAGCCTAGTGGTTAGAGGAGGCAGGTAGTCTAGTGGTTAGAGGAGGCAGGTAGCCTAGTGGTTAGAGGAGGTAGGTAGCCTAGTGGTTAGAGGAGGCAGGTAGTCTAGTGGTTAGAGGAGGCAGGTAGTCTAGTGGTTAGAGGAGGCAGGTAGCCTAGTGGTTAGAGGAGGCAGGTAGTCTAGTGGTTAGAGGAGGTAGGTAGCCTAGTGGTTAGAGGAGGCAGGTAGTCTAGTGGTTAGAGGAGGTAGGTAGCCTAGTGGTTAGAGGAGGCAGGTAGTCTAGTGGTTAGAGGAGGCAGGTAGCCTATTGGTTAGAGGAGGCAGGTAGTCTAGTGGTTAGAGGAGGTAGGTAGCCTAGTGGTTAGAGGAGGCAGGTAACCTAGTGGTTAGAGGAGGTAGGTAGCCTAGTGGTTAGAGGAGGCAGGTAGCCTAGTGGTTAGAGGAGGTAGGTAGCCTAGTGGTTAGAGGAGGCAGGTAACCTAGTGGTTAGAGGAGGCAGGTAGCCTAGTGGTTAGAGGAGGCAGGTAGTCTAGTGGTTAGAGGAGGTAGGTAGCCTAGTGGTTAGAGGAGGCAGGTAGTCTAGTGGTTAGAGAAGACAGGTAGTCTAGTGGTTAGAGAGGCAGGTAGTCTAGTGGTTAGAGAAGACAGGTAGTCTAGTGGTTAGAGAGGCAGGTAGCCTGGTGGTTAGAGAAGACAGGTAGTCTAGTGGTTAGAGAGGCAGGTAGCCTGGTGGTTAGAGAAGACAGGTAGTCTAGTGGTTAGAGAGGCAGGTAGTCTAGTGGTTAGAGAAGACAGGTAGTCTAGTGGTTAGAGAAGACAGGTAGTCTAGTGGTTAGAGAAGACAGGTAGTCTAGT
>NC_060181.1:96597009-96604636 GCF_021184085.1 Oncorhynchus gorbuscha | reverse complement strand
TGACTCTATCTGCACTGACTCTATCTGCACTGACTCTATCTGCACTGACTCTATCTGACTAATCTGCACTGACTATATATGCACTGACTCTATCTGCACTGACTCTATCTGCACTGACTCTATCTGCACTGACTCTATCTGCACTGACTCTATCTGACTAATCTGCACTGACTATATCTGCACTGACTCTATATGCACTGACTCTATCTGCACTGACTCTATCTGCACTGACTCTATCTGCACTGACTCTATCTGCACTGACCCATTCTACACTGACTCTATCTGCACTGACTCTATCTGCACTGACTCTATCTACACTGACTCTATCTGCACTGACTCTATCTGCACTGACCTATTCTACACTGGCTCTATCTGCACTGACTATATATGCACTGACTCTATCTGCACTGACTCTATCTGCACTGACTCTATCTACACTGACTCTATCTACACTGACTCTATCTGCACTGACCTATTCTACACTGACTCTATCTGCACTGACTCTATCTACACTGACTCTATCTGCACTGACTCTATCTGCACTGACTATATATTCAGTGACTCTATCTGACTAATCTGCACTGACTATATCTGCACTGACTCTATATGCACTGACTCTATCTGCACTGACTCTATCTGCACTGACTCTATCTGCACTGACTCTATCTGCACTGACCCATTCTACACTGACTCTATCTGCACTGACTCTATCTGCACTGACTCTATCTACACTGACTCTATCTGCACTGACTCTATCTGCACTGACCTATTCTACACTGACTCTATCTGCACTGACTATATATGCACTGACTCTATCTACACTGACTCTATCTACACTGACTCTATCTGCACTGACCTATTCTACACTGACTCTATCTGCACTGACTCTATCTACACTGACTATATCTGCACTGACTCTATCTGCACTGACTATATATTCAGTGACTCTATCTGCACTGACTCTATCTGCACTGACTCTATCTACACTGACTCTATCTGCACTGACTCTATCTGCACTGACTCTATATGTCCTGACTCTATCTGCACTGACTCTATCTGCACTGACTCTATCTGCACTGACTCTATCTGCACTGACTCTATCTACACTGACTCTATCTGCACTGACTCTATCTACACTGACTCTATCTGCACTGACTCTATCTGCACTGACTCTATCTACACTGACTCTATCTGCACTGACTCTATCTGCACTGACTCTATCTGCACTGACTCTATCTGCACTGACTCTATCTGCACTGACTCTATCTGCACTGACTCTATCTGCACTGACTCTATCTGCACTGACTCTATCTGCACTGACTCTATCTGCACTGACTCTATCTACACTGACTCTATCTACACTGACTCTATCTGCACTGACTCTATCTACACTGACTCTATCTGCACTGACTCTATCTGCACTGACTCTATCTACACTGACTATATCTACACTGACTCTATCAGTAGAGTAGAGTTGACTCTATCTGCACTGACTCTATCTCGCACTGACTCTTATCTGCACTGATTCTATCTGCACTGACTCTATTCACTGACTCACATCTACACTGACTCTATCTACACTGACTCTATCTGCACTGACCCATTTACACTGACTCTATCTGCACTTTCGACTCTATCTACACTGACTCTATCTCGCACTGACTCTATCTGAACTGACTCTATTCCACCTGACCCATTCTACACTGACTCTATCTACACTGACTCTATCTGAACTGACTCTATCTGCACTGACTCTATCTACACTGTCTCTATCTGCACTGTACTGACTCTATCTGCACTGACCCATTCTACACTGACTCTATCTATACCGACTCTATCTGCACTGACTCTATCTGCACTGACTCTTGTGTTATCAATATGTTTTAACTCTGTATTGTTTGGACGGATTCATAAGCATTTCACGTTTTTTGCATGTGCCGAGTAAGATTCCTCTAGTTAACATCAGTAGGGTAGAGTAGAGTTGTCCTCTAGTTAACATCAGTAGGGTAGAGTTGTCCTCTAGTTAACATCAGTAGAGTAGAGTTGTCCTCTAGTTAACATCAATAGAGTAGAGTTGTCCTCTAGTTAACATCAGTAGGGTAGAGTTGTCCTCTAGTTAACATCAGTAGGGTAGAGTTGTCCTCTAGTTAACATCAGTAGGGTAGAGTTGTCCTCTAGTTAACATCAGTACAGTAGAGTTGTCCTCTAGTTAACATCAGTAGAGTAGAGTTGTCCTCTAGTTAACATCAGTAGGGTAGAGTTGTCCTCTAGTTAACATCAGTAGAGTAGAGGTTGTCCTCTAGTTAACATCAGTAGGGTAGAGTTGTCCTCTAGTTAACATCAGTAGGGTAGAGTTGTCCTCTAGTTAACATCAGTAGAGTAGAGTTGTCCTCTAGTTAACATCAGTAGGGTAGAGTTGTCCTCTAGTTAACATCAGTACAGTAGAGTTGTCCTCTAGTTAACATCAGTACAGTAGAGTAGAGTTGTCCTCTAGTTAACATCAGTAGAGTAGAGTTGTCCTCTAGTTAACATCAGTAGTGTAGAGTTGTCCTCTAGTTAACATCAGTACAGTAGAGTTGTCCTCTAGTTAACATCAGTAGAGTAGAGTAGAGTTGTCCTCTAGTTAACATCAGTAGAGTAGAGTAGAGTTGTCCTCTAGTTAACATCAGTAGGGTAGAGTTGTCCTCTAGTTAACATCAGTAGAGTAGAGTTGTCCTCTAGTTAACATCAGTAGAGTAGAGTTGTCCTCTAGTTAACATCAGTAGAGTAGAGTTGTCCTCTAGTTAACATCAGTAGAGTAGAGTTGTCCTCTAGTTAACATCAGTAGGGTTGTCCTCTAGTTAACATCAGTACAGTATAGTTGTCCTCTAGTTAACATCAGTAGAGTAGAGTTGTCCTCTAGTTAACATCAGTAGAGTAGAGTTGTCCTCTAGTTAACATCAGTAGAGTAGAGTTGTCCTCTAGTTAACATCAGTAGAGTAGAGTTGTCCTCTAGTTAACATCAGTAGTGTAGAGTTGTCCTCTAGTTAACATCAGTAGGGTAGAGTTGTCCTCTAGTTAACATCAGTACAGTAGAGTTGTCCTCTAGTTAACATCAGTAGAGTAGAGTTGTCCTCTAGTTAACATCAGTACAGTAGAGTTGTCCTCTAGTTAACATCAGTAGAGTAGAGTTGTCCTCTAGTTAACATCAGTAGAGTAGAGTTGTCCTCTAGTTAACATCAGTAGGGTAGAGTTGTCCTCTAGTTAACATCAGTAGGGTAGAGTTGTCCTCTAGTTAACATCAGTAGAGTAGAGTTGTCCTCTAGTTAACATCAGTAGGGTAGAGTTGTCCTCTAGTTAACATCAGTACAGTAGAGTTGTCCTCTAGTTAACATCAGTACAGTAGAGTAGAGTTGTCCTCTAGTTAACATCAGTAGAGTAGAGTTGTCCTCTAGTTAACATCAGTAGTGTAGAGTTGTCCTCTAGTTAACATCAGTACAGTAGAGTTGTCCTCTAGTTAACATCAGTAGAGTAGAGTAGAGTTGTCCTCTAGTTAACATCAGTAGAGTAGAGTAGAGTTGTCCTCTAGTTAACATCAGTAGGGTAGAGTTGTCCTCTAGTTAACATCAGTAGAGTAGAGTTGTCCTCTAGTTAACATCAGTAGAGTAGAGTTGTCCTCTAGTTAACATCAGTAGAGTAGAGTTGTCCTCTAGTTAACATCAGTAGAGTAGAGTTGTCCTCTAGTTAACATCAGTAGGGTTGTCCTCTAGTTAACATCAGTACAGTAGAGTTGTCCTCTAGTTAACATCAGTAGAGTAGAGTAGAGTTGTCCTCTAGTTAACATCAGTAGAGTAGAGTTGTCCTCTAGTTAACATCAGTAGAGTAGAGTTGTCCTCTAGTTAACATCAGTAGAGTAGAGTTGTCCTCTAGTTAACATCAGTAGAGTAGAGTTGTCCTCTAGTTAACATCAGTAGGGTAGAGTTGTCCTCTAGTTAACATCAGTACAGTAGAGTTGTCCTCTAGTTAACATCAGTACAGTAGAGCTGTCCTCTAGTTAACATCAGTACAGTAGAGTTGTCCCTCAGTTACCATCAGTAGAGTAGAGTTGTCCTCTAGTTAACATCAGTAGAGTAGAGTTGTCCTCAGTTAACATCCGTACAGTGAGAGTTGTCCTCTAGTTAACATCAGTATGCAGAGCTGTCCTCTAGGGTTAACATCAGTAGAGTAGAGCTGTCCTCTAGTTAACATCCGTACAGTAGAGCTGTCCTCTAGTTGGCATCAGTACAGTAGAGTTGTCCTCTAGTTAACATCAGTAGAGTAGAGTTGTCCTCTAGTTAACATCAGTAGGGGTAGAGTTGTCCTCTAGTTAACATCAGTAGAGAGAGCTGTCCTCTGAGTTAACATCAGTAGAGCAGAGTTGTCCTCTAGTTAACATCAGTAGGGGTAGAGTTGTCCTCTAGTTAACATCAGTAGAGTAGAGCTGTCCTCTAGTTAACATCAGTAGAGTGAGAGTTGTCCTCTAGTTAACATCAGTACAGTAGGGTAGAGTTGTCCTCTAGTTAACATCAGTAGGGTAGAGTTGGTCCTCTAGTTAACATCAGTAGGGTAGAGTTGTCCTCTAGTTAACATCAGTAGGGTAGAGTTGTCCTCTAGTTAACATCAGTAGGGTAGAGTTGTCCTCTAGTTAACATCAGTAGGGTAGAGTTGTCCTCTAGTTAACATCAGTAGGGTAGAGTTGTCCTCTAGTTAACATCAGTAGAGTAGAGTTGTCCTCTAGTTAACATCAGTAGAGTAGAGTTGTCCTCTAGTTAACATCAGTAGAGTAGAGTTGTCCTCTAGTTAACATCAGTACAGTAGAGTTGTCCTCTAGTTAACATCAGTACAGTAGAGTTGTCCTCTAGTTAACATCAGTAGAGTAGAGTTGTCCTCTAGTTAACATCAGTAGAGTAGAGTAGAGTTGTCCTCTAGTTAACATCAGTACAGTAGAGTTGTCCTCTAGTTAACATCAGTACAGTAGAGCTGTCCCCTAGTTAACATCAGTACAGTAGAGTTGTCCTCAGTTAACATCAGTAGAGTAGAGTTGTCCTCTAGTTAACATCAGTAGTGTAGAGTTGTCCTCAGTTAACATCAGTAGGGTAGAGTTGTCCTCTAGTTAACATCAGTACAGTAGAGTTGTCCTCTAGTTAACATCAGTAGAGTAGAGTTGTCCTCTAGTTAACATCAGTACAGTAGAGTTGTCCTCTAGTTAACATCAGTAGAGTTGTCCTCAGTTAACATCAGTAGGGGTAGAGTTGTCCTCTAGTTAACATCAGTAGAGTAGAGTTGTCCTCACAGTTAACATCAGTAGGGTAGAGTTGTCCTCAGTTAACATCAGTAGGGTAGAGTTGTCCTCTAGTTAACATCAGTAGAGTAGAGTTGTCCTCCAGTTAACATCAGTAGGGTAGATTTGTCCTCAGTTAACATCAGTACAGTAGAGTTGTCCTCTAGTTAACATCAGTACAGTAGAGTAGAGTGTCCTCTACAGATTAACATCAGTAGAGGGGAGTTGTCCTCTAGTTAACATCAGTAGTGTAGAGTTGTCCTCTAGTTACCATCAGTACAGTAGAGTTGTCCTCTAGTTAACATCAGTAGAGTAGAGTAGAGTTGTCCTCTAGTTAACATCAGTAGGGGTAGAGTTGTCCTCTAGTTAACATCAGTAGGGTAGAGTTGTCCCTCAGTTAACATCAGTAGGGTAGAGTTGTCCTCTAGTTAACATCAGTAGAGTAGAGTTGTCCTCTAGTTAACATCAGTAGAAATACCCAAGTTGTCCTCTAGTTAACATCAGTAGAGTAGAGTTGTCCTCTAGTTAACATCAGTAGAGTAAGAGCGTCTCTCAGTTAACATCAGTAGGGTTGTCCTCCTAGTTAACATCAGTACAGTAGAGTTGTCCTCAGTTAACATCAGTAGAGTAGAGAGAGTTGTCCTCTAGTTAGCATCCAGTGAGTAGAGTTGTCCTCTAGTTAACATCAGTAGAGTAGAGTTGTCCTCTAGTTAACATCAGTAGATGAGTTGTCCTCTAGTTAACATCAGTAGTGCAGAGTTGTCCTCTAGTTAACATCAGTAGGGTAGAGTTGTCCTCTAGTTAGCACTCAGTACAGAGTTGTCCTCTAGTTAACATCAGTACAGTAGAGTTGTCCTCTAGTTAACATCAGTACAGTAGAGTCCTCTCTAGTTAACATCAGTAGAGTAGAGCTGTCCTCAGTTAACATCAGTAGAGTAGAGTTGTCCTCTAGTTAACATCCGTACAGTAGAGTTGTCTCTAGTTAACATCAGTACAGTAGAGTTGTCCTCTAGTTAACATCAGTAGAGTAGAGTTGTCCTCTAGTTAACATCCGCATTAAGAGTTGTCCTCTAGTTAACATCGGTACATTAGTTTGTCCTCAGTTAACATCCAGAGTAGAGTTGTCCTCTAGTTAACATCAGTAGGGTAGAGCTGTCCTCTAGTTAACATCCAGCAGAGTAAGAGAGTTGTCCTCCAGTTAACATCAGTAGAGTAGAGTTGTCCCTCTAGTTAACATCAGTAGGTAGAGCTGTCCTCTGAAGCAACATCAGTAGAGCAGAGCTGTCCTCTAGTTAACATCAGTAGAGTAGAGTTGTCCTCTAGTTAACATCAGCACAGTAGGGTAGAGTTGTCCTCTAGTTAACATCAGTAGGTAGGGATTGGTCCTCTAGTTAACATCAGTAGGGTAGAGTTGTCCTCTAGTTAACATCAGTAGGGTAGGAGTTGTCCTCTAGTTAACATCAGTAGGGTAGAGTTGTCCTCTAATTAACATCAGTAGTGGGTAGGTTGTCCTCTAGTTAACATCAGTAGGGTAGAGCTGTCCCTCTAGCCATCAGCAGAGCGGAGTTGTCCTCTAGTTAACATCAGTAGAGTAGAGTTGTCCTCTAGTTAACATCAGTAGAGTAGAGTTGTCCTCTAGTTAACATCAGTACAGTAGAGTTGTCCTCTAGTTAACATCAGTACAGTAGAGTTGTCCTCTAGTTAACATCAGTAGAGTAGAGTTGTCCTCTAGTTAACATCAGTAGAGTAGAGTAGAGTTGTCCTCTAGTTAACATCAGTACAGTAGAGTTGTCCTCAGTTAACATCCAGTACAGTAGAGTTGTCCTCTAGTTAACATCAGTAGGTAGAGTTGTCCTCTAGTTAACATCAGTAGAGTAGAGTTGTCCTCCTCCCAGTTAACATCAGTAGGGTAGAGTTGTCCCTCAGTTAACATCAGTAGGTAGAGTTGTCCTCTAGTTAACATCAGTAGAGTAGAGAGTTGTCCTCTAGTTAACATCAGTAGGGTAGAGTTGTCCTCAGTTAACATCAGTAGGGTAGAGTTGTCCTCTAGTTAACATCAGTAGGGTAGAGTTGTCCTCTAGTTAACATCAGTAGAGTAGAGTTGTCCTCTATTGTTCTGTTAACATCAGTAGAGTAGAGTTGTCCTCTAGTTAACATCAGTAGGGTAGAGTTGTCCTCTAGTTAACATCAGTACAGTAGAGTTGTCTCTAGTTAACATCAGTACAGTAGAGTTGTCCTCTAGTTAACATCAGTAGAGTAGAGTAGAGTTGTCCTCTAGTTAACATCAGTACAGTAGAGTAGAGTTGTCCTCTAGTTAACATCAGTAGA
>NC_060181.1:96582009-96592009 GCF_021184085.1 Oncorhynchus gorbuscha | reverse complement strand
AGAAAGAGAGATGGTGAGAGAGAGAGAGAGAGAGAGAGAGAGGAGAGAAAGAGACAGAGAGAGAGAGAAGAGACAGAGAGAGAGAGAGAGAGAGAGAGAGAGAGAGAGAGAGAGAGAGAGCAGAGAGAGACAGAGAGAGAGAGAGAGAGAGAGAGGAGAGAGAGAGAGGGAGAGAGAGAGAGAGAGAGGGAGAGAGAAAGAGAGAGGGAGGGAGAGGGAGAGAGAGAGAGAGAGAAAGAGAGAGGGAGAGAGAGGGAGAGACTTACCCCAAAAGACTCACAGCTGTAATCACTGCCAAAGGTGATGAATATTTTATGAAGGCACTATATGATTGAATGTTTCTGTAGAGCACCGTGGACTATAAAGTGGACTAAATGAAGTTCAGAGTGTTTCTGTAGAGCACTGTGGACTATAAAGAGGACTAAATGAAGTTCAGAGTGTTTCTGTAGAGCACTGTGGACTATAAAGAGGACTAAATGAAGTTCAGAATGTTTCTATAGAGCACTGTGGACTATAAAGAGGACTAAATGAAGTTCAGAATGTTTCTATAGAGCACTGTGGACTTTAAAGATGAATAAATTACGTTCAGAATGTTTCTGTAGTGTAACGACGTTCGTCTGTTGAAGAAAGAGAGTCGGACCGAAATGCAGCGTGTTGGTTATTCATGACTTTAATGAAAGAAACGCGGTACATGAAATAACTGAATACTAAATACAAAAACAACAGAACGGAACGTGAAACTAATTACAGCCTATCTGGTGACTACAACACAGAGACAGGAACAATCACCCACGAAATACAAAGAGAAACTCAGACTGCCTAAATACGGTTCCCAATCCGAGACAACGAGAATCACCTGACTCTGATTGAGAATCGCCTCAGGCAGCCAAGCCTATACAACACCCCTAATCAGCCGCGATCCCAAATAATACAAACCCCAATACGAAAACAACATATAAACCCATGTCACACCCTGGCCTACCCAAACATATAACAAAAACACAAAATACAATGACCAAGGCGTGACAGAACCACCCCCTAAGGTGCGGACTCCCGGACGCACCTCAAAAGCATAGGGAGGGTCCGGGTGGGCGTTTGTCCATGGTGGGGGTTCTGGCTCGGAACGTGGACCCCACTCCATAAATGTCCTGGTTCCTCCCCTTCGCGTCCTAGGATAATCCACCCTCTCCGCCGACCATAGCCTAATAGTCCTCACCCAGAACCCCACAGAACTGAGGAGCAGCTCGTGACTGAGGGACATGTAGAGCACTATGGACTATAAAGAGGACTAAATGAAGCTCAGCATGTTTCTGTAGAGCACCGTGGACTATAAAGAGGACTAAATGAAGTTCAGAGTGTTTCTGTAGATCACCGTGGACTATAAAGAGGACTAAATGAAGTTCAGAGTGTTTCTGTAGAGCACCGTGGACTATAAAGAGGACTAAATGAAGCTCAGCATGTTCCTGTAGAGCACCGAGGACTATAAAGAGGACTAAATGAAGTTCAGAGTGTTTCTGTAGAGCACCGAGGACTAAATGAAGCTCAGCATGTTCCTGTAGAGCACCGTGGACTATAAAGAGGACTAAATGAAGCTCGGCATGTTCCTGTAGAGCACCGTGGACTATAAAGAGGACTAAATGAAGTTCAGAGTGTTTCTGTAGAGCACCGAGGACTAAATGAAGCTCAGCATGTTCCTGTAGAGCACCGTGGACTATAAAGAGGACTAAATGAAGCTCAGCATGTTCTTGTAGAGCACCGTGGTTCAGTACACATCCATGCTGTGACTGAAACCCTTGAAGGACATTGATGTGTTTCAGCTCCCCGTCTTTCCATGAAATACATATCACCGCCACACACAGCCGACTGGAACCACTGATCATAGTTGATGGCATAACTGTTATGGGATAAGAGGATGGTTAAACCTCCACGGGAAACCACACTTGCGGTAGTGAAGCTAAGTAGTTAATAAGACGCTGGTGATGGACTAATTGCTCTGTGCGTTAAAGATATTAATCATATCCTCCGTGCCGCTCTGCAAACACTCTAGCAGACACATATGGATGTGATGGTGTGTGGAAGGGTGGAAGGTGAGAGAAAGAAAGAGAGAGATACAGAGAGAGAGAGAGACAGAGGCAGAGAGAGAGAGAGATACAGAGAGAGAGACAGAGGCAGAGAGAGAGAGAGATACAGAGAGAGAGACAGAGAGAGAGAGAGACAGAGAGAGAGAGAGAGAGAGAGACAGAGATAGATACAGAGAGAGACACAGAGAGAGAGAGAGAGAGACAGAGATAGATACAGAGATATAGAGAGATACAGAGAGAGAGAGATAGAGAGAGACAGAGACAGAGAGAGAGAGACAGAGAGAGAGAGAGACAGAGAGAGAGAGAGAGAGAGACAGAGATGATACAGAGAGAGACACAGAGAGAGAGAGAGAGAGACAGAGATAGATACAGAGATGAGAGAGATACAGAGAGAGAGAGATAGAGAGAGACAGAGGCAGAGAGAGAGAGAGAGATACAGAGAGAGAGAGACAGAGAGAGAGAGAGAGACAGAGATAGATACAGAGAGACACAGACAGAGAGAGAGAGAGAGAGAGAGACAGAGATAGATACAGAGATAGAGAGAGATACAGAGAGAGAGATAGAGAGAGACAGAGGCAGAGAGAGAGATACAGATACAGAGAGAGAGAGACCTGGCTCTCAGAGAAGACAGGCTATGTGCTCACTGCCCACAAAATGAGGGTGAAACTGAGCTGCACTTCCTAACCTCCTGCCCAATGTATGACCATATTAGAGAGACATATTTCCCTCAGATTACACAGATCCACAAAGAATTCGAAAACAAATCCAATTTTGATAAACTCCCATATCTACTGGGTGAAATTCCACAGTGTGCCATCACAGCAGCAAGGTTTGTGACCTGTTGCCACGAAAAGGGCACCAGTGAAGAACAAACACCATTGTAAATACAACCCATATTTATGCTTATTTATTTTCCCTTGTGCCCTTTAACCATTTGTACCTTGTTACAACACTGTATATATATATATATATAATATTACATTTGTAATGTCGTTATTGTTTTGAAATATTTGTATATGTAATGTTTACTGTTACTTTTTATTGTTTATTTCACTTTTGTATATTATCTACCTCACTTGCTTTGGCAAGTTAACACATGTTTCCCATGCCAATAAAGCCCTTGAATTGGAGGGAGAGAGAGAGAGAGAGAGAGAGAGAGAGAGAGAGAGAGAGAGAGAGAGAGAGAGAGAGAGAGAGAGAGAGAGAGAGAGAGAGAGAGAGAGAGAGAGAGAGAGAGAGAGAGAGAGAGAGAGAGAGAGAGAGAGAGAGAGAGAGAGAGAGAGAGAGAGAGAGAGAGAGAGAGAGAGGGAGAGAGAGAGAGAGAGAGAGAGAGAGAGAGAGAGAGACAGAGAGAGAGAGAGACAGAGAGACAGACAGACAGACAGACAGACAGACAGACAGACAGACAGACAGACAGACAGACAGACAGACAGACAGACAGACAGACAGACAGACAGACAGACAGACAGACAGACAGACAGACAGACAGACAGACAGACAGACAGACAGACAGACAGACAGACAGACAGACAGACAGACAGACAGACAGACAGACAGACAGACAGACAGACAGACAGACAGACAGACAGACAGACAGACAGACAGACAGACAGACAGACAGACAGACAGACAGACAGACAGACAGACAGACAGACAGACAGACAGACAGACAGACAGACAGACAGACAGACAGACAGACAGACAGAGAGAGACAGAGAGAGACAGAGAGAGACAGAGAGAGACAGAGAGAGACAGACAGACAGAGAGATAGAGAGAACATGAACACACACACTGCTCAACACCTCTCTTCTCAACACCTCTTCTCAACACCCTCTCTTCTCAACACCCTCTCTTCTCAACACCCTCTCTTCTCAACACCCTCACCACTCAACACCCTCACCACTCAACACCCTCTAGTCTCAACACCCTCACCACTCAACACTCTCTTCTCAACACCCTCTCTTCTCAACACCCTCTCTTCTCAACACCCTCTCTTCTCAACACCCTCACCCTCAACACCCTCACCACTCAACACCCTCTCTTCTCAACACCCTCTCTTCTCAACACCCTCTCTTCTCAACACCCTCTCTTCTCAACACCCCTCTCTTCTCAACACCCTCACCACTCCAACACCCTCACCACTCCAACACCCTCTAGTCTCAACACCCTCGCTGTGCTGTGTGTGTGTGTGTTTGTGAGTGTGTGTGATAATGAATGATGTGTGTGTGTGTGTGTGTGTGTGTGTGTGTGTGTGTGTGTGTGTGTGTGTGTGTGTGTGTGTGTGTGTGTGTGTGTGTGTGTGTTGTGTGTGTGTGTGTGTGTGTGTGTGTGTGTGTGTGTGTGTGTGTGTGTGTGTGTGTGTGTGATAATGAATGATGAGTGTGTGTGTGTGTGTGTGTGTGTGTGTGTGTGTGTGTGTGTGTGTGTGTGTGTGTGTGTGTGTGTGTGTGTGTGTGTGTGTGTGTGTGTGTGTGTGTGTGTACATATCTACTCTGTACATATCTACTCTGTACATAACTACTGTACATATCTACTCTGTACATATCTACTCTGTACATATCTACTGTACATATCTACTCTGTACATATCTACTCTGTACATATTTACTGTACATATCTACTCTGTACATATCTACTCTGTACATATCTACTCTGTACATATCTACTATACATATATACTCTGTACATATCTACTGTACATATGTCTACGCTGTACATAACTACTGTACATATCTACTCTGTACATATCTACTCTGTACATATCTACTCTGTACATAACTACTGTACATATCTAATGTACATATCTACTGTACATATCTACTCTGTACATATCTACTGTACATATCTACTCTGTACATATCTACTCCTGTACATATCTACTGTACATATCTACTCTGTACATATCTACTCTGTACATAACTACTGTACATACCTACTCTGTACATATCTACTCTGTACATATCTACTGTACATATCTACTGTACATATCTACTCTGTACATATCTACTCTGTACATATTTACTGTACATATCTACTCTGTACATATCTACTCTGTACATATCTACTATACATATATACTCTGTACATATATCCTACTGTACATATCTACTGTACATAACTACTGTACATAACTACTCCTGTACATATCTACTCTGTACATATCTACTCTGTACATAACTACTGTACATATCTAATGTACATATCTACTGTACATATCTACTCTGTACATATCTACTGTACATATCTACTCTGTACATATCTACTGTACATATCTACTGTACATATCTACTCTGTACATATATACTCTGTACATATCTACTGTACATATCTACTCTGTACATATCTACTCTGTACATATCTACTGTACATATCTACTCTGTACATATCTACTCTGTACTTATCTTCTCTGTACATATCTACTCTGTACATAACTACTCTGTACATATCTACTGTACATATCTACTCTGTACATATCTACTGTACATATCTACTCTGTACATATCTACTCTGTACATATCTACTGCTTTATATCTACTCTGTACATATCTACTGTACATATCTACTGTACATATCTATATAACTACATATCCTACTCTGTACATATTTACTGTACCATATCTATGTACATATCTACTCTGTACATATCTACTCTGTTACATATCTACTATACATATATACTCTGTACATATCTACTGTACATATACGCTGTGCACATAACTACTGTATTATCTACTCTGTACATATCTACTCTGTACCCTTATCTACTCTGTACATAACTACTGTACATATCTAATGTACATATCTACTGTACATATCTACTCTGTACATATCTACTGTATATCTACTCTGTACATATCTACTCTGTACATATCTACTCTGTATATATCTACTCTGTACATATCTACTCTCTGTAACTTACTGTACATACCTACTCTGTACATATCTACTCTGTACATATCTACTGTACATATCTACTGTATCTACTCTGTACATATCTACTCTGTACATATTTATATATCTACTCTGTACATATCTACTCTGTACATATCTACTCTGTACATATCTACTATACATATATACTCTGTACATATCTACTGTACATATCTACGCTGTACATAACCTGTACATGTCTACTCTGTACATATCTACTCTGTGCATATCTACTCTGTACATAACTACTGTACATATCTAATGTACATATCTACTGTACCTTATCTACTCTGTACATATTTACTATACATATCTACTCTGTGCCTTATCTACTCTGTACATATCTACTCTGTACATATCTACTATACATATATACTCATACATATCTACTGTACATACTACGCCTGTACATAACTACTGTACATATCTACTCTGTACATATCTACTCTGTACATATCACTCTGTACATAACCTGTACATATCTAATGTACATATCCTATATACATATCTACTCTTATGCATATCTACTGTACATATCTACTCTGTATATCTACTCTGTACATATCTACTGTGCATATCTACTCTGTACATGTCTACTCTTATTACCTGTAACTACTGTACATACCTACTCTGTACATATCTACTCTGTACATATCTACTGTACATATCTACTGTACATAACTTCTCTGTACATATCTGCTGTAGCACCTTATTTACTGTACATATCTACTCTGCTTTATATCTATATGTACATATCTACTCTGTACACATATCTACTATACATATATACTCTGTACATATCTACTGTACATATCTACACTGTACATATAGAATCTACTACTCTGTACATATCTAATCTACTACACTGTACATATCTAATCTACTATCTCTGTACGTATATCTACTCTGTACATATAGAAACTATCTACACTGGCACATAGAATCTACTACTCTGTACATATCTAGAATATCTACTCTGTACATATAGAAATACTCTGTACATATCTACTGTATCTACTACTCTGTACGTATAGAAACTACTACACTGTACATATCTAGAATCATATCTACTCTGTACATAGAAATCTACTCTGTACTTATCTTCTCTGTACATATCTACTCTGTACATAGAATCTACTACTCTGTACATATCTACTGTACATATCTACTCTGTACATATACTGAACTATCTACTCTGTACGTATAGAAATCTACTCTGTACATATCTACTGTAATATCTACTCTGTACATATCTAATCTACTATCTCTGTACATATCTAGAATCTACTCTCTGTACATATTTAGAATCTATCTACTCTGTACATATCTACTCTGTACATATATACTCTCTACTACTCTACTATACATATACTACTCTGTACATATAGAAACTATACACTGTACATATACTGTACATATCTACTCTGTACGTATAGAATCTACTACTCTGTACATATAGAATCTACTACTCTGTACATATAGAATCTACTACTCTGTACGTATAGAAACTACTACACTGTACATATAGAATCTACTACTCTGTACATATAGAATCTACTACTCTGTACATATAGAATCTACTACTCTGTACATATAGAAACTACTACACTGTACATATAGAATCTACTACTCTGTACATATAGAATCTACTACTCTGTACATATAGAATCTACTACTCTGTACATATAGAAACTACTACACTGTACATATAGAATCTACTACTCTGTACATATAGAATCTACTACTCTGTACATATAGAAACTACTACACTGTACATATAGAATCTACTACTCTGTACGTATAGAAACTACTACTCTGTACATATAGAAACTACTACACTGTACATATAGAATCTACTACTCTGTACATATAGAATCTACTACACTGTACATATAGAAACTACTACACTGTTACATATAGTACATATCTACTCTGTACGTATATCTACTCTGTACATATCTAATCTACTATCTGTACGTATAGAAACTACTACTCTGTACATATCTAGAATCTACTACTCTGTCGACAAAACTACTACACTGTACATATACAATCTACTCTGTACATATCTAATCTACATACTCTGTACATATCTAATGTACATACTCTGTACATATAGAATCTCTACTCTGTACATATCTAGAATCATACTACTCTGTACATATAGAATCTACTACACTGTACATATCTACTCTGTACATATCTACTCTGTACATACTAGTATCATACCTACTCTGTACATATAGAATCTACATATCTACTGTACATATCTACTGTACATACTACTCTGTACATATCTAATCTACTACATCTTTACATATACATCTACTACTCTGTACATATCTACTTGTACATATCTACTCTGTACATATCTACTATACTACTACACTGTACATATCTATCTCTACTACTACGCTGTACATAACTACTGTACATATCTACTCTGTACATATAGAATTGTACATAACTCTGTACATATGAAACTACATACTACTGTACATATCTAATCTACATATCTACTGTACATATCTACTCTGAATCTACTACTCTGTACATATCTACTGTACTATCTACACTGTACATATAGAATCTACATATCTCTGTACGTATATCTACTCTGTACATATCTACTACACTGTACATATAGAATCTACTACTCTGTACATATAGACTCTGTACTTACACTGTACATATAGAAACTACTACACTGTACATATAGAAACTACTACACTGTACATATACTGTCTACTACTCTGTACATATCTAGAAACTACTACTCTGTACATATAGAATCTACTATCTGTACGTGTACAAACTACTACTCTGTACATATCTACTGTACATATCTACTCTGTACATATCTACTCTGTACATATCTAGGTCATATCTACTCTGTACATATGAATCTACTATACTTGTACATATCTACTCTGTACATATAGTGTACATACTACTCTGTACATATCTAGTATCTACTACTCTGTACATAACTACACTGTACATATAGAACATATCTACTCTGTACATATCTACTGTACATATCTACTCTGTACATATCTATAGAATCATATCTACTCTGTACATATCTAGTACATACTACTCTGTACATATCTACTCTACATATCTACTTGTAAATCTCTACTCTGTACATAGCTACTGTACATATCTACTCTGTACATATAGAACATATCTACTCTGTACATATAGAAACTACTACACTGTACATATCTAGAACATACTACTCTGTAAATATCTAATCCTACATACTCTGTACATATCTACTTGTACATCTACTACTCTGTACATATAGAAACTACTACACTGTACATATCTACTGTACATATCTACTCTGTACATATCTAGAATCAACTACTCTGTACATATCTAGAAACATACTACTCTGTACATATCTACTACACTGTACATATCTAGAATCTACTACTCTGTACATATCTAGTATCTACTACTCTGTACATATAAAACTACTACACTGTACATATAGAATCTACTACTCTGTACATAACTACTGTACATAACTCTGTACATATAGAAACTACTACACTGTACATATAGAATCTATCTACTCTGTACATATCTAATGTACATACATCTGTACATATTATTATTATTATAATACTATAATAGCACTATTGAAAGCATTGGTTTGAATCTTTTAAACAACTTAGGGTTGTGTCTTTAGATTTTTGAGAAATAAACAATCAAGTAAGATTTCTCTCAAGGACTTCTGAAACCCCAAACTCTGGCCTGGTCGGTTTGGTCTGCTGCCCAAGCATTCCTGGACGTCTTGTGATGTTGAGCCTCTGGGTTTAGAAACTCTGTGGTCTCACTATCACACACACACACACACACACACACACACACACACACACACACACACACACACACACACACACACACACACACACACACACACACACACACACACACACACACACACACACACACACACACACACACACACACACACAC
>NC_060181.1:96575684-96581909 GCF_021184085.1 Oncorhynchus gorbuscha | reverse complement strand
TATAGTAGTGTGTGTAGTAGTGTGTATAGTAGTGTGTATAGTGTGTATAGTAGTGTGTATAGTAGTGTAGTAGTGTGTATAGTAGTGTGTATAGTAGTGTGTATAGTAGTGTGTATAGTAGTGTTTAGTGTATAGTAGTGTGTATAGTAGTGTGTGTAGTAGTATAGTATGTGTGTAGTAGTGTTTAGTGTGTAGTAGTGTGTAGTAGTGTGTGTAGTAGTGTTTAGTGTGTAGTAGTGTGTATAGTAGTGTGTATAGTAGTGTTTAGTGTATAGTAGTGTTTAGTGTATAGTAGTGTATATAGTAGTGTGTATAGTAGTGTTTAGTGTATAGTAGTGTTTAGTGTATAGTAGTGTGTATAGTAGTGTGTATAGTAGTGTGTATAGTAGTGTGTGTAGTAGTGTGTGTAGTAGTGTGTATAGTAGTGTGTATAGTAGTGTGTATAGTAGTGTGTGTAGTAGTGTGTGTAGTAGTGTGTATAGTAGTGTGTGTAGTAGTGTGTATAGTAGTGTGTATAGTAGTGTGTATAGTAGTGTGTATAGTAGTGTGTGTAGTAGTGTGTATAGTAGTGTGTATAGTAGTGTGTGTAGTAGTGTGTATAGTAGTGTGTATAGTAGTGTGTATAGTAGTAGTGTGTATAGTAGTGTGGGTAGTAGTGTGTGTAGTAGTGTATATAGTAGTGTGTATAGTAGTGTGTATAGTAGTGTGTGTAGTAGTGTGTATAGTAGTGTGTATAGTAGTGTGTGTAGTAGTGTGTATAGTAGTGTGTGTAGTAGTGTGTATAGTAGTGTGTATAGTAGTGTGTGTAGTAGTGTTTAGTGTATAGTAGTGTGTATAGTAGTGTGTGTAGTAGTGTGTATAGTAGTGTGTGTAGTAGTGTGTATAGTAGTGTGTATAGTAGTGTGTGTAGTAGTGTGTGTAGTAGTGTGCATAGTAGTGTGTGTAGTAGTGTTTAGTGTATAGTAGTGTGTATAGTAGTGTGCATAGTAGTGTGTGTAGTAGTGTTTAGTGTATAGTAGTGTGTATAGTAGTGTGTATAGTAGTGTGTGTAGTAGTGTTTAGTGTATAGTAGTGTGTATAGTAGTGTGTATAGTAGTGTGTGTAGTAGTGTTTAGTGTATAGTAGTGTGTATAGTAGTGTGTATAGTAGTGTGTGTAGTAGTGTTTAGTGTATAGTAGTGTGCATAGTAGTGTGTGTAGTAGTGTTTAGTGTATAGTAGTGTGCATAGTAGTGTGTGTAGTAGTGTTTAGTGTATAGTAGTGTGTATAGTAGTGTGTATAGTAGTGTGTATAGTAGTGTGTGTAGTAGTGTTTAGTGTATAGTAGTGTGTATAGTAGTGTGTATAGTAGTGTGTGTAGTAGTGTTTAGTGTATAGTAGTGTGTGTAGTAGTGTGTATAGTAGTGTGTATAGTAGTGTGTATAGTAGTGTGTATAGTAGTGTGTATAGTAGTGTGTATAGTAGTGTGTATAGTAGTGTGTGTAGTAGTGTGTATAGTAGTGTGTATAGTAGTGTGTATAGTAGTGTGTATAGTAGTGTGTATAGTAGTGTGTATAGTAGTGTTTAGTGTATAGTAGTGTGTATAGTAGTGTGTATAGTAGTGTGTGTAGTAGTGTGTATAGTAGTGTGTATAGTAGTGTGTATAGTAGTGTGTATAGTAGTGTGTATAGTAGTGTGTATAGTAGTGTGTATAGAGTGTGTATAGTAGTGTGTGTAGTAGTGTGTATAGTAGTGTGTATAGTAGTGTGTATAGTAGTGTGTATAGTAGTGTGTATAGTAGTGTGTATAGTAGTGTGTGTAGTAGTGTGTATAGTAGTGTGTGTAGTAGTGTGTATAGTAGTGTGTGTAGTAGTGTGTATAGTAGTGTGTATAGTAGTGTGTATAGTAGTGTGTGTAGTAGTGTGTATAGTAGTGTGTGTAGTAGTGTTTAGTGTATAGTAGTGTGTATAGTAGTGTGTATAGTAGTGTGTGTAGTAGTGTTTAGTGTATAGTAGTGTGTATAGTAGTGTGTATAGTAGTGTGTGTAGTAGTGTTTAGTGTATAGTAGTGTGTATAGTAGTGTGTATAGTAGTGTGTATAGTAGTGTGTATAGTAGTGTGTGTAGTAGTGTGTATAGTAGTGTGTATAGTAGTGTGTATAGTAGTGTGTATAGTAGTGTGTGTAGTAGTGTGTATAGTAGTGTGTGTAGTAGTGTTTAGTGTATAGTAGTGTGTATAGTAGTGTGTATAGTAGTGTGTATAGTAGTGTGTATAGTAGTGTGTGTAGTAGTGTGTATAGTAGTGTGTATAGTAGTGTGTATAGTAGTGTGTATAGTAGTGTGTATAGTAGTGTGTGTAGTAGTGTGTATAGTAGTGTGTATAGTAGTGTGTGTAGTAGTGTGTATAGTAGTGTGTATAGTAGTGTGTATAGTAGTGTGTATAGTAGTGTGTATAGTAGTGTGTATAGTAGTGTGTGTAGTAGTGTGTATAGTAGTGTGTATAGTAGTGTGTATAGTAGTGTGTGTATAGTAGTGTGTATAGTAGTGTGTGTAGTAGTGTTTAGTGTATAGTAGTGTGTATAGTAGTGTGTATAGTAGTGTGTATAGTAGTGTGTATAGTAGTGTGTATAGTAGTGTGTATAGTAGTGTGTGTAGTAGTGTTTAGTGTATAGTAGTGTTTAGTGTATAGTAGTGTGTGTAGTAGTGTGTATAGTAGTGTGTATAGTAGTGTGTATAGTAGTGTGTGTAGTAGTGTGTGTAGTAGTGTGTGTAGTAGTGTTTAGTGTATAGTAGTGTTTAGTGTATAGTAGTGTGTGTAGTAGTGTGTATAGTAGTGTGTGTAGTAGTGTGTGTAGTAGTGTTTAGTGTATAGTAGTGTTTAGTGTATAGTAGTGTGTGTAGTAGTGTGTATAGTAGTGTGTATAGTAGTGTGTGTAGTAGTGTTTAGTGTATAGTAGTGTTTAGTGTATAGTAGTGTGTGTAGTAGTGTGTATAGTAGTGTGTATAGTAGTGTGTATAGTAGTGTGTATAGTAGTGTTTAGTGTATAGTAGTGTTTAGTGTATAGTAGTGTGTGTAGTAGTGTGTATAGTAGTGTGTGTAGTAGTGTGTATAGTAGTGTTTAGTGTATAGTAGTGTGTATAGTAGTGTGTATAGTAGTGTGTATAGTAGTGTGTATAGTAGTGTGTATAGTAGTGTGTATAGTAGTGTTTAGTGTATAGTAGTGTGTATAGTAGTGTGTATAGTAGTGTGTGTAGTAGTGTTTAGTGTATAGTAGTGTGTATAGTAGTGTGTGTAGTAGTGTTTAGTGTGTAGTAGTGTTTAGTGTGTAGTAGTGTTTAGTGTATAGTAGTGTGTATAGTAGTGTGTATAGTAGTGTGTGTAGTAGTGTTTAGTGTATAGTAGTGTTTAGTGTGTAGTAGTGTGTGTAGTAGTGTGTGTAGTAGTGTGTGTAGTAGTGTTTAGTGTATAGTAGTGTTTAGTGTGTAGTAGTGTGTATAGTAGTGTGTGTAGTAGTGTGTATAGTAGTGTGTGTAGTAGTGTTTAGTGTATAGTAGTGTGTGTAGTAGTGTGTATAGTAGTGTGTGTAGTAGTGTTTAGTGTGTAGTAGTGTTTAGTGTGTAGTAGTGTGTGTAGTAGTGTGTGTAGTAGTGTGTGTAGTAGTGTTTAGTGTATAGTAGTGTTTAGTGTGTAGTAGTGTGTATAGTAGTGTGTGTAGTAGTGTGTATAGTAGTGTGTGTAGTAGTGTTTAGTGTATAGTAGTGTTTAGTGTGTAGTAGTGTGTGTAGTAGTGTTTAGGAGGTCTGGTAACTGAATACGTTTTCAACAGATGGTCTCTGCTTGTTCAGCTGCTCTTCCTGCATCTCTCTTTCTGACCTAATTTCCTACAAACTTAGCTACTCTGTCTGTCTGTCTGTCTGTCTGTCTGTCTGTCTGTCTGTCTGTCTGTCTGTCTGTCTGTCTGTCTGTCTGTCTGTCTGTCTGTCTGTCTGTCTGTCTGTCTGTCTGTCTGTCTGTCTGTCTGTCTGTCTGTCTGTCTGTCTGTCTGTCTGTCTGTCTGTCTGTCTGTCTGTCTGTCTGTCTGTCAGGATTTCAGGTAGCCAGGTACTTTTATTATTTTTAATAAGGAGTAAATAACATTGCTAATTGACTGGGACAAAATACAATCCTTTTGCAAAATGATGCTTCTTCATTGATCGGGGAAAATACCAGTCAATACGTTTGACCATCATGCTTATTGGTCTATCGGTTAATTTGCATAATTTTAGTGGGATTTAATTGGACCGTGTGGATTGGCGCTAGTCGTAATTTATCTTATCTATCACACAGCATACAGAGCTTTTTCTTTGTGGAATATGGTTTGTCAGACAGCACTATGCTACTGCAGCTCCTCAGGTCCTCAGCTCCTCAGGTCCTCAGGTCCTTACTACTGCAGCTCCTCAGGTCCTCAGCTCCTCAGGTCCTCAGCTCCTCAGGTCCTCAGGTCCTCAGGTCCTCAGGTCCTTACTACTGCAGCTCCTCAGCTCCTCAGCTCCTCAGGTCCTTACTACTGCAGCTCCTCAGCTCCTCAGCTCCTCAGGTCCTTACTACTGCAGCTCCTCAGGTCCTCAGCTCCTCAGGTCCTTACTACTGCAGCTCCTCAGGTCCTCAGGTCCTTACTACTGCAGCTCCTCAGGTCCTCAGGTCCTTACTACTGCAGCTCCTCAGGTCCTCAGGTCCTTACTACTGCAGCTCCTCAGGTCCTCAGGTCCTTACTACTGCAGCTCCTCAGGTCCTCAGCTCCTCAGGTCCTCAGGTCCTCAGGTCCTCAGGTCCTCAGGTCCTTACTACTGCAGCTCCTCAGGTCCTCAGCTCCTCAGGTCCTTACTACTGCAGCTCCTCAGGTCCTCAGCTCCTCAGGTCCTCAGGTCCTTACTACTGCAGCTCCTCAGGTCCTCAGCTCCTCAGGTCCTCAGGTCCTTACTACTGCAGCTCCTCAGGTCCTCAGCTCCTCAGGTCCTTACTACTGCAGCTCCTCAGGTCCTCAGCTCCTCAGGTCCTTACTACTGCAGCTCCTCAGGTCCTCAGGTCCTTACTACTGCAGCTCCTCAGGTCCTCAGCTCCTCAGGTCCTCAGGTCCTTACTACTGCAGCTCCTCAGGTCCTTACTACTGCAGCTCCTCAGGTCCTCAGGTCCTTACTACTGCAGCTCCTCAGGTCCTCAGCTCCTCAGGTCCTCAGGTCCTTACTACTGCAGCTCCTCAGGTCCTTACTACTGCAGCTCCTCAGGTCCTCAGCTCCTCAGGTCCTCAGCTCCTTACTACTGCAGCTCCTCAGGTCCTCAGCTCCTCAGGTCCTCAGGTCCTTACTACTGCAGCTCCTCAGGTCCTCAGCTCCTCAGGTCCTCAGGTCCTCAGGTCCTCAGCTCCTCAGGTCCTCAGCTCCTCAGCTCCTCAGGTCCTCAGCTCCTCAGGTCCTCAGCTCCTCAGCTCCTCAGGTCCTCAGCTCCTCAGCTCCTCAGGTCCTCAGCTCCTCAGGTCCTCAGCTCCTCAGCTCCTCAGGTCCTCAGCTCCTCAGCTCCTCAGGTCCTCAGCTCCTCAGCTCCTCAGGTCCTCAGCTCCTCAGCTCCTCAGGTCCTCAGGTCCTCAGGTCCTTACTGCTGGAGTGAAACACATGTTTTTATAAGCCCAGTCATTGCGCAACATTTATAAACACAATATGTTTGTTAAAAACAGTTTTGATGGCCACGTTTTAAAAAATTTAAAAAAAGAGCTACTATTTTTCTTTCTCAACTTGTAATTGAAGTGCGCCTCCTCATTCACCGATCAAGTGCATATAGGCAACGGTAGGCAGGCTATCGGGGTGCCGTTCACCACTTTACAATGATCTGGTGATCCTTGCTTCAAAGTAGCCAAAAATCAGACCATAGAAACATAGAGGGAATTATTTTTTCCACCCAATATGATAACAATTATACCATTGAAAACATATTTTCTCTCCTGTTCTATTGGTTTTCATATCAACTTTCTTTCATTTGTCGAGAAGCTAAAGGCACAATAGTTACATTAACAACCCGTTCTATTCGTTACGTCTGTAGTTGCAGACAACAGGAAGTCTGAAGGGTTGAAGAACAAGAAAGCAATAGAAATATATTCCTTACAAATGGAAAACTATTTGCAGCAATTATATGAAAAGGGAACAACATTCCCAACGCTTCCCTTGTCAATAATACCATTTTGTCCGTAATCTTGATGAAGAATGTTAATTACCTTAC
>NC_060181.1:96540684-96560684 GCF_021184085.1 Oncorhynchus gorbuscha | reverse complement strand
GGGATGTAAATAGTTCTAGAGCTGTAGGAGATGTAAATAGTTCTAGAGCTGTAGATGTAAATAGTTCTAGAGCTGTAGGGGATGTAAATAGTTCTAGAGCTGTAGGGGATGTAAATAGTTCTAGAGCTGTAGGAGATGTAAATAGTTCTAGAGCTGTAGGGGATGTAAATAGTTCTAGAGCTGTAGGGGATGTAAATAGTTCTAGAGCTGTAGGGGATGTAAATAGTTATAGAGCTGTAGGGGATGTAAATAGTTCTAGAGCTGTAGGAGATGTATCTACTACACTTTGTTTTGGGGACAAACCGGATCACCCAGAGTTCCAATGCTGTAGTTGTTTGATTGCTGAGGATTACAGGCTTGATGAGGCTTCCTTGATCACGCAGGTCGCCAGCCTACGTAAGAAACTGGGGGAAACTCAGAGTGGCATGTTGATCTTTTCTACACCGGTGGCTGGACGGCTTTCGCACATGTTGGATGCACCTAGTGGTTAGAGACAGGTAGCCTAGTGGTTAGAGACAGGTAGCCTAGTGGTTAGAGACAGGTAGCCTAGTGGTTAGAGACAGGTATCCTAGTGGTTAGAGACAGGTATCCTAGTGGTTAGAGACAGGTGACCTAGTGGTTAGAGACAGGTGACCTAGTGGTTAGAGACAGGTGACCTAGTGGTTAGAGACAGGTAGCCTAGTGGTTAGAGACAGGTGACCTAGTGGTTAGAGACAGGTAGCCTAGTGGTTAGAGACAGGTGACCTAGTGGTTAGAGACAGGTAGCCTAGTGGTTAGAGACAGGTAGCCTAGTGGTTAGAGACAGGTGGCCTAGTGGTCAGAGACAGGTAGCCTAGTGGTTAGAGACAAGTAGCCTAGTGGTTAGAGACAGGTAGCCTAGTGGTTAGAGAAGGTAGCCTAGTGGTTAGAGACAGGTAGCCTAGTGGTCAGAGACAGGTAGTCTAGTGGTTAGATCAGGTAGCCTAGTGGTTAGAGACAGGTAGCCTAGTGGTTAGAGACAGGTGACCTAGTGGTTAGAGACAGGTGACCTAGTGGTTAGAGACAGGTAGCCTAGTGGTTAGAGCAGGTAGCCTAGTGGTTAGAGACAGGTAGCCTAGTGGTTAGAGACAGGTGACCTAGTGGTTAGAGACAGGTAGCCTAGTGGTTAGAGACAGGTGACCTAGTGGTTAGTGTAGGTAGCCTAGTGGTTAGAGACAGGTGACCTAGTGGTTAGAGACAGGTAGCCTAGTGGTTAGAGACAGGTAGCCTAGTGGTTAGAGACAGGTAGCCTAGTGGTTAGAGACAGGTGACCTAGTGGTTAGAGACAGGTAGCCTCGTGGTTAGAGACAGGTATCCTAGTGGTTAGAGACAGGTAGCCTTGTGGTTAGAGACAGGTATCCTAGTGGTTAGAGACAGGAAGCCTAGTGGTTAGAGACAGGTGACCTAGTGGTTAGAGACATGTGACCTAGTGGTTAGAGACAGGAAGCCTAGTGGTTAGAGACAGGTGGCCTAGTGGTCAGAGACAGGTGACCTAGTGGTTAGAGACAGGTGACCTAGTGGTTAAAGCAGGTAGGTAGCCTAGTGGTTAGAGACAGATAGCCTAGTGGTTAGAGACAGGTAGCCTAGTGGTCAGAGACAGGTAGTCTAGTGGTTAGAGCAGGTAGCCTAGTGGTTAGAGACAGGTAGCCTAGTGGTTAGAGACAGGTGACCTAGTGGTTAGAGACAGGTAGCCTAGTGGTTAGAGACAGGTAGCCTAGTGGTTAGTGTAGGTAGCCTAGTGGTTAGAGACCGGTGACCTAGTGGTTAGAGACAGGTGACCTAGTGGTCAGAGACAGGTAGCTTAATGGTCAGAGACAGGTAGCCTCGTGGTTACAGACAGGTAGCCTAGTGGTTACAGACAGGTAGCCTAGTGGTTAGAGACAGGTAGCCTAATGGTCAGAGACAGGTAGCCTAGTGGTTAGAGACAGGTATCCTAGTGGTCAGAGACAGGTAGCCTAGTGGTTACAGACAGGTAGCCTAGTGGTTAGAGACAGGTAGCCTAGTGGTTAGAGACAGGTAGCCTAGTGGTTAGAGACAGGTATCCTAGTGGTCAGAGACAGGTATCCTAGTGGTCAGAGACAGGTAGCCTAGTGGTTACAGACAGGTAGCCTAGTGGTTAGAGACAGGTAGCCTAGTGGTTAGAGACAGGTAGCCTAGTGGTTAGAGACAGGTATCCTAGTGGTCAGAGACAGGTATCCTAGTGGTCAGAGACAGGTAGCCTAGTGGTTACAGACAGGTAGCCTAGTGGTTAGAGACAGGTAGCCTAGTGGTTAGAGACAGTGTTAGGCGGATGAGTAAAATCTAAACATTTCTGCTTTAGTAGAGTTCCACATCCAACAAGACATATCGGTTCAGGGATAAACATGGCGGAGGAGTGACGCCATCTGATGTGAGACAAAGCCCCAAAACCCAACATAAGTAGCAAACTTCCTTGGCTAGTACAACACTGATCAAAACACTTTCACTACTTCAGACAGACACCAACAGTTGGTCTTCCTCCTCTTGGCAGCCAGCTAAATCCTCACACTAATAATGGCTGAAATCATTTTATGGCCTGGCGATTGATTTTTCTTCTTTTTTGGGGGGGGTGGGTGTGGGGCGGTGGTGCTGTAGATGAGAGAGAACGAGAGAGAGAGGAGAGAGAGAGGGAGAGATGGAGAGATGGAGATGGCGGGGGAGAGCGGGAGGGAGGGAGAGAGATTGAGAGAGAGAGAAAACAAGAGAGAGAGAGAGACGGATAGATCTAGAGAGAGAGACAGATAGATCGAGAGAGAGAGAGACAGATAGATCGAGAGAGAGAGAGGGACGGGGATGGAGGGGGAGAGTGGGTGGAAGGGAGGGAGAGAGATTGAGAGAGATTGAGAGAGAGAGAGAGAGAGAGAGAGAGAGAGAGAGAGAGAGAGAGAGAGAGAGAGAGGTTGAGAGAGATAGATTGAGAGAGAGACAGAGAGAGAGAGAGAGAGTGAGAGAGAGAGAGAGAGAGAGAGAGATTAAGAGAGAGAGATTGAGAGAGAGAGATTGAGAGAGAGAGAGATTGAGAGAGAGAGATTGAGAGAGAGAGAGAGAGAGAGAGAGAGAGAGAGAGAGAGAGTGAGAGAGAGAGAGAGTGAGTGAGAGAGAGAGAGAGAGATTGAGAGAGAGAGAGAGATTGAGAGAGAGAGAGAGAGATTGAGAGAGAGAGATTGAGAGAGAGAGAGACAGAGATAGAGAGACAGAGAGAGAGAGAGAGAGAGAGAGAGAGAGAGAGAGAGAGAGAGAGAGAGAGAGAGAGAGAGAGAGAGAGAGAGAGATGGACTGGCGAGTGACAGGGAGCATGTCCATCTGTTACTGGCCAGACGTCCACAGTGAGTCTGAGAGGCTGAGTCACAAGGCTGCAGGGAAAAGAGTAGTGTGGAGTGAACGATCAATGTGGTCCTTTATTCACCTCTACCCCATGTCTGGCTGTCACCCTGTCTCTCTGAGTCTCTCTGAGGTATGTCTGGCTGTCACCCTGTCTCTCTGAGTCTCTGAGGTCTGTCTGGCTGTCACCCTGTCTATGAGTCTCTCTGAAGTCTGTCTGGCTGTCACCCTGTCTCTCTGAGTCTCTCTGAGGTCTGTCTGTCTGTCACCCTGTCTCTCTGAGTCTCTCTGAGGTCTGTCTGGCTGTCACCCTGTCTCCCTGAGTCTCTCTGAGGTCTGTCTGACTGTCACCCTGTCTCCCTGAGTCTCTCTGAGGTCTGTCTGGCTGTCACCCTGTCACCCTGTCTCTCTGAGGTCTGTCTGGCTGTCACTCTGTCTATGAGTCTCCGAGGTCTGTCTGGCTGTCACCCTGTCTCTCTGAGTCTCTCTAAGGTCTGTCTGTCTGGCTGTCAACCTGTCTCTCTGAGACTCTCTGAGGTCTGTCTGGATGTCACCCTGTCTCTCTGAGGTCTGTCTGGCTGTCACCCTGTCTATGAGTCTCCGAGATCTGTCTGGCTGTCACCCTGTCTCTCTGAGTCTCTCTGAGGTCTGTCTGTCTGGCTGTCACCCTGTCTCTCTGAGACTCTCTGAGGTCTGTCTGGATGTCACCCTGTTTCTCTGAGTCTCTCTGAGGTCTGTCTGTCTGAGTCTCTCTGAGGTCTGTCTGGCGGTCACCCTGTCTCTCTGAGTCTCTCTGAGGTCTGTCTGGCTGTCACCCTGTCTCTCTGAGTCTCTCTGAGGTCTGTCTGTCGGAGTCTCTCTGAGGTCTGTCTGGCTGTCACCCTGTCTCCCTGAGTCTCTCTGAGGTCTGTCTGGCTGTCACCCTGTCTCTCTGAAGTCTGTCTGGCTGTCAGCCTGTCTCCCTGAGTCTCTCTGAGGTCTGTCTGGCTGTCACCCTGTGTCTATGAGTCTCTCTGCGGTCTGTCTGGCTGTCACCCTGTCTCTCTGAGGTCTGTCTGGCTGTCACCCTGTCTCCCTGAGTCTCTCTGAGGTCTGTCTGGCTGTCACCCTGTCTCTATGAGTCTCTCTGAGGTATGTCTGGCTGTCACCCTCTCTCTCTGAGGTCTGTCTGGCTGTCACTCTGTCTATGAGTCTCCGAGGTCTGTCTGGCTGTCACCCTGTCTCTCTGAGTCTCTCTAAGGTCTGTCTGTCTGGCTGTCACCCTGTCTCTCTGAGTCTCTCTGAGGTCTGTCTGGATGTCACCCTGTCTCTCTGAGGTCTGTCTGGCTGTCACCCTGTCTATGAGTCTCCGAGGTCTGTCTGGCTGTCACCCTGTCTCTCTGAGTCTCTCTGAGGTCTGTCTGTCTGGCTGTCACCGTGTCTCTCTGAGTCTCTCTGAGGTCTGTCTGGATGTCACCCTGTCTATGAGTCTCCGAGGTCTGTCTGGCTGTCACCCTGTCTCCCTGAGTCTCTCTGAGGTCTGTCTGGCTGTCACCCTGTCTCTCTGAGGTCTGTCTGGCTGTCACTCTGTCTATGAGTCTCCGAGGTCTGTCTGGCTGTCACCCTGTCTCTCTGAGGTCTGTCTGTCTATCACCCTGTCTCTCTGAGGTCTGTCTGGCTGTCACCCTGTCTCTCTAAGGTCTGTCTGTCTGTCACCCTGTCTCTCTGAGGCCTGTCTGGCTGTCACCCTGTCTCCCTGAGTCTCTCTGAGGTCTGTCTGGCTGTCACCCTGTCTCTCTGAGTCTCTCTGAGGTCTGTCTGGTTGTCACCCTGTCTATGAGTCTCCGAGGTCTGTCTGGCTGTCACCCTGTCTCTCTGAGTCTCTCTAAGGTCTGTCTGTCTGGCTGTCACCCTGTCTCTCTGAGTCTCTCTGAGGTCTGTCTGGATGTCACCCTGTCTCTCTGAGGTCTGTCTGGCTGTCACCCTGTCTATGAGTCTCCGAGGTCTGTCTGGCTGTCACCCTGTCTCTCTGAGTCTCTCTGAGTTCTGTCTGTCTGGCTGTCACCCTGTCTCTCTGAGTCTCTCTGAGGTCTGTCTGGATGTCACCCTGTTTCTCTGAGTCTCTCTGAGGTCTGTCTGTCTGAGTCTCTCTGAGGTCTGTCTGGCTGTCACCCTGTCTCTCTGAGTCTCTCTGAGGTATGTCTGGCTGTCACCCTGTCTCTCCGAGTCTCTCTGAAGTCTGTCTGGCTGTCACCCTGTCTCTCTGAGTCTCTCTGAGGTCTGTCTGGTTGTCACCCTGTCTATGAGTCTCTCTGAGGTCTGTCTGGCTGTCACCCTGTCTCCCTGAGTCTCTCTGAGGTCTGTCTGGCTGTCACCCTGTCTCTCTGAAGTCTGTCTGGCTGTCACCCTGTCTCCCTGAGTCTCTCTGAGGTCTGTCTGGCTGTCACCCTGTCTCTATGAGTCTCTCTGCGGTCTGTCTGGCTGTCACCCTGTCTCTCTGAGGTCTGTCTGGCTGTCACCCTGTCTCCCTGAGTCTCTCTGAGGTCTGTCTGGCTGTCACCCTGTCTCTATGAGTCTCTCTGAGGTATGTCTGGCTGTCACCCTCTCTCTCTGAGGTCTGTCTGGCTGTCACCCTGTCACCCTGTCACTCTGAGGTCTGTCTGGCTGTCACCCTGTCTCTCTGAGTCTCTCTGAGGTATGTCTGGCTGTCACCCTGTCTCTCTGAGTCTCTCTGAGGTCTGTATGGCTGTCACCCTGTCTCTCTGAGTCTCTCTGAGGTCTGTCTGGCTGTCACCCTGTCTCTCTGAGTCTCTCTGAGGTCTGTCTGGCTGTCTGAGGTCTGTCTGGCTGTCACCCTGTCTCTCTGAGTCTCTCTGAGGTCTGTCTGGCTGTCACCCTGTCTCTCTGAGGTCTGTCACCCTGTCTCTCTGAGTCTCTCTGAGGTCTGTCTGGCTGTCACCCTGTCTCTCTGAGGTCTGTCTGGCTGTCACCCTGTCTCTCTGAGTCTCTCTGAGGTCTGTCTGGCTGTCACCCTGTCTCTCTGAGGTCTGTCACCCTGTCTCTCTGAGTCTCTCTGAGGTCTGTCTGGCTGTCACCCTGTCTCTCTGAGGTCTGTCACCCTGTCTCTCTGAGTCTCTCTGATGTCTGTCTGGCTGTCACCCTGTCTCTCTGAGGTCTGTCACCCTGTCTCTCTGAGTCTCTCTGAGGTCTGTCACCCTGTCTCTCTGAGTCTCTCTGAGGTCTGTCACCCTGTCTCTCTGAGTCTCTCTGAGGTCTGTCTGGCTGTCACCCTGTCTCTCTGAGTCTCTGAGTCTCTCTGAGGTCTGTCTGGCTGTCTGAGGTCTGTCTGGCTGTCACCCTGTCTCTCTGAGTCTCTGAGTCTCTCTGAGGTCTGTCTGGCTGTCTGAGGTCTGTCTGGCTGTCACCCTGTCTCTCTGAGTCTCTGAGTCTCTCTGAGGTCTGTCTGGCTGTCTGAGGTCTGTCTGGCTGTCACCCTGTCTCTCTGTGTCTCTGAGTCTCTCTGAGGTCTGTCTGGCTGTCTGAGGTCTGTCTGGCTGTCACCCTGTCTCTCTGAGGTCTGTCTGGCTGTCACCCTGTCTCTCTGAGGTCTGTCTGGCTGTCACCCTGTCTCTCTGAGGTCTGTCTGGCTGTCACCCTGTCTCTCTGAGTCTCTCTGAGGTCTGTCTGGTTGTCACCCTGTCTATGAGTCTCTCTGAGGTCTGTCTGGCTGTCACCCTGTCTCCCTGAGTCTCTCTGAGGTCTGTCTGGCTGTCACCCTGTCTCTCTGAAGTCTGTCTGGCTGTCACCCTGTCTCCCTGAGTCTCTCTGAGGTCTGTCTGGCTGTCACCCTGTCTCTATGAGTCTCTCTGCGGTCTGTCTGGTTGTCACCCTGTCTCTCTGAGGTCTGTCTGGCTGTCACCTTGTCTCCCTGAGTCTCTCTGAGGTCTGTCTGGCTGTCACCCTGTCTCTATGAGTCTCTCTGAGGTATGTCTGGCTGTCACCCTCTCTCTCTGAGGTCTGTCTGGCTGTCACCCTGTCACCCTGTCACTCTGAGGTCTGTCTGGCTGTCACCCTGTCTCTCTGAGTCTCTCTGAGGTATGTCTGGCTGTCACCCTGTCTCTCTGAGTCTCTCTGAGGTCTGTATGGCTGTCACCCTGTCTCTCTGAGTCTCTCTGAGGTCTGTCTGGCTGTCACCCTGTCTCTCTGAGTCTCTCTGAGGTCTGTCTGGCTGTCTGAGGTCTGTCTGGCTGTCACCCTGTCTCTCTGAGTCTCTCTGAGGTCTGTCTGGCTGTCACCCTGTCTCTCTGAGGTCTGTCACCCTGTCTCTCTGAGTCTCTCTGAGGTCTGTCTGGCTGTCACCCTGTCTCTCTGAGGTCTGTCTGGCTGTCACCCTGTCTCTCTGAGTCTCTCTGAGGTCTGTCTGGCTGTCACCCTGTCTCTCTGAGGTCTGTCACCCTGTCTCTCTGAGTCTCTCTGAGGTCTGTCTGGCTGTCACCCTGTCTCTCTGAGGTCTGTCACCCTGTCTCTCTGAGTCTCTCTGATGTCTGTCTGGCTGTCACCCTGTCTCTCTGAGGTCTGTCACCCTGTCTCTCTGAGTCTCTCTGAGGTCTGTCACCCTGTCTCTCTGAGTCTCTCTGAGGTCTGTCACCCTGTCTCTCTGAGTCTCTCTGAGGTCTGTCTGGCTGTCACCCTGTCTCTCTGAGTCTCTGAGTCTCTCTGAGGTCTGTCTGGCTGTCTGAGGTCTGTCTGGCTGTCACCCTGTCTCTCTGAGTCTCTGAGTCTCTCTGAGGTCTGTCTGGCTGTCTGAGGTCTGTCTGGCTGTCACCCTGTCTCTCTGAGTCTCTGAGTCTCTCTGAGGTCTGTCTGGCTGTCTGAGGTCTGTCTGGCTGTCACCCTGTCTCTCTGTGTCTCTGAGTCTCTCTGAGGTCTGTCTGGCTGTCTGAGGTCTGTCTGGCTGTCACCCTGTCTCTCTGAGGTCTGTCTGGCTGTCACCCTGTCTCTCTGAGGTCTGTCTGGCTGTCACCCTGTCTCTCTGAGGTCTGTCTGGCTGTCACCCTGTCTCTCTGAGGTCTGTCACCCTGTCTCTCTGAGGTCTGTCACCCTGTCTCTCTGAGGTCTGTCTGGCTGTCACCCTGTCTCTCTGAGGTCTGTCTGGCTGTCACCCTGTCTCTCTGAGGTCTGTCACCCTGTCTCTCTGAGGTCTGTCTGGCTGTCACCCTGTCTCTCTGAGGTCTGTCTGGCTGTCACCCTGTCTCTCTGAGGTCTGTCTGGCTGTCACCCTGTCTCTCTGAGGTCTGTCACCCTGTCTCTCTGAGGTCTGTCACCCTGTCTCTCTGAGGTCTGTCACCCTGTCTCTCTGAGGTCTGTCACCCTGTCTCTCTGAGGTCTGTCTGGCTGTCACCCTGTCTCTCTGAGGTCTGTCACCCTGTCACCCTGTCTCTCTGAGGGCTGTCACCCTGTCTCTCTGAGTCTCTCTGAGTCTCTCTGAGGTCTGTCACCCTGTCTCCCTGAGTCTCTCTGAGGTCTGTCACCCTGTCTCTCTGAGTCTCTCTGAGGTCTGTCACCCTGTCTCCCTGAGTCTCTCTGAGGTCTGTCACCCTGTCTCTCTGAGTCTCTCTGAGGTCTGTCACCCTGTCTCTCTGAGTCTCTCTGAGGTCTGTCACCCTGTCTCTCTGAGGTCTGTCACCCTGTCTCTCTGAGTCTCTCTGAGGTCTGTCTGGCTGTCTCTCTGAGGTCTGTCACCCTGTCTCTCTGAGTCTCTCTGAGGTCTGTCTGGCTGTCACCCTGTCTCCCTGAGTCTCTCTGAGGTCTGTCACCCTGTCTCCCTGAGTCTCTCTGAGGTCTGTCACCCTGTCTCTCTGAGTCTCTCTGAGGTCTGTCACCCTGTCTCTCTGAGTCTCTCTGAGGTCTGTCACCCTGTCTCTCTGAGGTCTGTCACCCTGTCTCTCTGAGTCTCTCTGAGGTCTGTCACCCTGTCTCTCTGAGGTCTGTCACCCTGTCTCTCTGAGTCTCTCTGAGGTCTGTCTGGCTGTCTCTCTGAGGTCTGTCACCCTGTCTCTCTGAGTCTCTCTGAGGTCTGTCTGGCTGTCACCCTGTCTCTCTGAGGTCTGTCACCCTGTCTCTCTGAAGTCTGTCACCCTGTCTCTCTGAGTCTCTCTGAGGTCTGTCACCCTGTCTCTCTGAGTCTCTCTGAGGTCTATCTGGCTCATGGTGTGTTTCATCCATACCGTAGACCACCATGTAACAGAATATTATATCCATTCTCTTCTCCAACTGGAAAATCAGGTCAGAAATAAAGAACTTCTCTCTCCCCTCTCTGTTTCTCTCTGTCTCTCTGTCTCTCTCTCTGTCTCTCTTCTCTCTCTCTCTTTCTCTCGCTGTCATGTGGGAGTTTGTTGCTTGGTGAAATAGCTAGCTGGGGTTTTAAAGCTAAACAGAAGAAGCCTAGCGTCTGAATGAGAGAGATAACTCCATACATTCAGGCCACACTCATTCCCTGTAGAGCAGTCATGTTAAAACACACCATGTTTCATGACAGACAAGCTCCTCTGCTGACATTCTCTCTCTCTCTCTCTCTCTCTCTCTCTCTCTCTCTCTCTCTCTCTCTCTCTCTCTCTCTCTCTCTCTCTCTCTCTCTCTCTCTCTCTCTCTCTCTCTCTCTCTCTCTCTCTCCGTCTCTCTCTCTCTCCCCATGGCACACATTAATTCCAACAGAAGTTAGAGTTGTGAATTGGTCACGGCAAAGCTGGTATTGTTCATTAACACAGTAGATCCACAGAGGACCGTTCAGCGAGAGAAACACTCTAATATGCATCAGAACATGCTTTTTGTTCGACACGCACTGCAGCTCAACGTAAATTAATCCCAAGGACACAAAGCATGGAGAGGAGAGGGGGGGCTCCTATCACTACTCTATACCATTTACTGTACTATCTCCTATCACTACTCTATACCATTTACAGTACTATCTCATATCTCCTATCACTACTCTATACCCTTTACAGTGCTATCTCCTATCACTACTCTATACCCTTTACAGTGCTATCTCCTATCTCCTATCACTACTCTATACCCTTTACAGTGCTATCTCCTATCTCCTATCACTACTCTATACCATTTACAGTACTATCTCCTATCACTACTCTATACCATTTACAGTACTATCTCATATCTCCTATCACTACTCTATACCATTTACAGTACTATCTCCTATCTCCTATCACTACTCTATACCATTTACAGTACTATCTCCTATCTCCTTTCACTACTCTATACCATTTACAGTACTATCTCCTATCTCCTATCACTACTCTATACCATTTACAGTACTATCTCCTATCACTACTCTATACCATTTACAGTACTATCTCCTATATCCTATCACTACTCTATACCATTTACTGTACTATCTCCTATCACTACTCTATACCCTTTACAGTGCTATCTCCTATCTCCTATCACTACTCTATACCATTTACTGTACTATCTCCTATCACTACTCTATACCATTTACAGTACTATCTCATATCTCCTATCACTACTCTATACCATTTACAGTGCTATCTCCTATCACTACTCTATACCCTTTACAGTGCTATCTCCTATCTCCTATCACTACTCTATACCCTTTACAGTGCTATCTCCTATCTCCTATCACTACTCTATACCATTTACAGTACTATCTCCTATCACTACTCTATACCATTTACAGTACTATCTCATATCTCCTATCACTACTCTATACCATTTACAGTACTATCTCCTATCTCCTATCACTACTCTATACCATTTACAGTACTATCTCCTATCTCCTATCACTACTCTATACCATTTACAGTACTATCTCCTATCTCCTATCACTACTCTATACAATTTACAGTACTATCTCCTATCACTACTCTATACCATTTACAGTACTATCTCCTATATCCTATCACTACTCTATACCATTTACAGTACTATCTCCTATCACTACTCTATACCATTTACAGTACTATCTCCTATCTCCTATCACTACTCTATACCCTTTACAGTGCTATCTCCTATCTCCTATCACTACTATATACCATTTACAGTACTATCTCCTATCACTACTCTATACCATTTACAGTGCTATCTCCTATCACTACTCTATACCCTTTACAGTGCTATCTCCTATCTCCTATCACTACTCTATACCCTTTACAGTGCTATCTCCTATCTCATATCACTACTCTATACCCTTTACAGTGCTATATCCTATCTCATATCACTACTCTATACCCTTTACAGTGATATCTCCTATCACTACTCTATACCCTTTACAGTGCTGTCTCCTATCACTACTCTATACCCTTTACAGTGCTATCTCATATCTCCTATCACTACTCTATACCCTTTACAGTGCTATCTCCTATTACTACTCTATACCCTTTACAGTGCTATCTCCTATCACTACTCTATACCCTTTACAGTGCTATCTCCTATCACTACTCTATACCCTTTACAGTGCTATCTCCTATCACTACTCTATACCCTTTACAGTGATATCTCCTATCTCTTATCACTACTCTATACCCTTTACAGTGCTATCTCCTATCTCCTATCACTACTCTATACCCTTTACATTGCCATCTCCTATCACTTCTCTATACCCTTTACAGTACTATCTCCTATCTCCTATCACTTCTCTATATATCCTTTACAGTGCTATCTCCTATCTCCTATCACTACTCTATACCCTTTACAGTACTATCTCCTATCTCCTATCACTACTCTATACCCTTTACAGTACTATCTCCTATATCCTATCACTACTCTATACCCTTTACAGTACTATCTCCTATATCATATCACTACTCTATACCCTTTACAGTACTATCTCCTATCTCCTATCACTACTCTATACCATTTACAGTGCTATCTCCTATCACTACTCTATACCCTTTACAGTGCTATCTCCTATCTCCTATCACTACTCTATACCCTTTACAGTGCTATCTCCTATCTCATATCACTACTCTATACCCTTTACAGTGCTATATCCTATCTCATATCACTACTCTATACCCTTTACAGTGATATCTCCTATCACTACTCTATACCCTTTACAGTGCTGTCTCCTATCACTACTCTATACCCTTTACAGTGCTATCTCATATCTCCTATCACTACTCTATACCCTTTACAGTGCTATCTCCTATTACTACTCTATACCCTTTACAGTGCTATCTCCTATCACTACTCTATACCCTTTACAGTGCTATCTCCTATCTCCTATCACTACTCTATACCCTTTACAGTGCTATCTCATATCACTACTCTATACCCTTTACAGTGTTGTCTCCTATCACTACTCTATACCCTTTACAGTGCTATCTCCTATCTCCTATCACTACTCTATACCCTTTACAGTGCTATCTCCTATCACTACTCTATACCCTTTACAGTGCTATCTCCTATCACTACTCTATACCCTTTACAGTGATATCTCCTATCTCTTATCACTACTCTATACCCTTTACAGTGCTATCTCCTATCTCCTATCACTACTCTATACCCTTTACATTGCCATCTCCTATCACTTCTCTATACCCTTTACAGTACTATCTCCTATCTCCTATCACTTCTCTATATATCCTTTACAGTGCTATCTCCTATCTCCTATCACTACTCTATACCCTTTACAGTACTATCTCCTATCTCCTATCACTACTCTATACCCTTTACAGTACTATCTCCTATATCCTATCACTACTCTATACCCTTTACAGTACTATCTCCTATATCATATCACTACTCTATACCCTTTACAGTACTATCTCCTATCTCCTATCACTACTCTATACCATTTACTGTACTATCTCCTATCACTACTCTATACCATTTACAGTACTATCTCATATCTCCTATCACTACTCTATACCCTTTACAGTGCTATCTCCTATCACTACTCTATACCCTTTACAGTGCTATCTCCTATCTCCTATCACTACTCTATACCCTTTACAGTGCTATCTCCTATCTCCTATCACTACTCTATACCATTTACAGTACTATCTCCTATCACTACTCTATACCATTTACAGTACTATCTCATATCTCCTATCACTACTCTATACCATTTACAGTACTATCTCCTATCTCCTATCACTACTCTATACCATTTACAGTACTATCTCCTATCTCCTATCACTACTCTATACCATTTACAGTACTATCTCCTATCTCCTATCACTACTCTATACAATTTACAGTACTATCTCCTATCACTACTCTATACCATTTACAGTACTATCTCCTATATCCTATCACTACTCTATACCATTTACAGTACTATCTCCTATCACTACTCTATACCATTTACAGTACTATCTCCTATCTCCTATCAGTACTCTATACCCTTTACAGTGCTATCTCCTATCTCCTATCACTACTATATACCATTTACAGTACTATCTCCTATCTCCTATCACTACTCTATACCATTTACAGTGCTATCTCCTATCACTACTCTATACCCTTTACAGTGCTATCTCCTATCTCCTATCACTACTCTATACCCTTTACAGTGCTATCTCCTATCTCATATCACTACTCTATACCCTTTACAGTGCTATATCCTATCTCCTATCACTACTCTATACCCTTTACAGTGATATCTCCTATCACTACTCTATACCCTTTACAGTGCTGTCTCCTATCACTACTCTATACCCTTTACAGTGCTATCTCCTATCTCCTATCACTACTCTATACCCTTTACAGTGCTATCTCATATCACTACTCTATACCCTTTACAGTGTTGTCTCCTATCACTACTCTATACCCTTTACAGTGCTATCTCCTATCTCCTATCACTACTCTATACCCTTTACAGTGATATCTCCTATCACTACTCTATACCCTTTACAGTGCTATCTCCTATCACTACTCTATACCCTTTACAGTGATATCTCCTATCTCTTATCACTACTCTATACCCTTTACAGTGCTATCTCCTATCTCCTATCACTACTCTATACCCTTTACATTGCCATCTCCTATCACTTCTCTATACCCTTTACAGTACTATCTCCTATCTCCTATCACTTCTCTATATATCCTTTACAGTGCTATCTCCTATCTCCTATCACTACTCTATACCCTTTACAGTACTATCTCCTATCTCCTATCACTACTCTATACCCTTTACAGTACTATCTCCTATATCCTATCACTACTCTATACCCTTTACAGTACTATCTCCTATATCATATCACTACTCTATACCCTTTACAGTACTATATCCTATCACTTCTCTATACCCTTTACAGTGCTATCTCCTATCACTTCTCTATACCCTTTACAGTGCTATCTCCTATCACTACTTTATACCCTTTACAGTACTATCTCCTATATCCTATCACTACTCTATACCATTTACAGTACTATCTCCTATCACTACTCTATACCCTTTACAGTGCTATCTCCTATCACTACTATATACCCTTTACAGTGCTATCTCCTATCTCCTATCACTACTCTATACCCTTTACAGTGCTATCTCCTATCTCATATCACTACTATATACCCTTTACAGTGCTATCTCCTATCTCCTATCACTACTCTATACCCTTTACAGTGCTATCTCCTATCACTACTCTATACCCTTTACAGTACTAACTCCTATCACTTCTCTATACCATTTACAGTGCTATCTCCTATCTCATATCACTACTCTATACCCTTTACAGTGCTATCTCCTATCTCATATCACTACTATATACCCTTTACAGTGCTATCTCCTATCTCATATCACTACTATATACCCTTTACAGTACAGAGTCAATGTGGAGACTATATACAGGGGGTACCGGTCCAGAGTCAATGTGGAGGTTATATACAGGGGGTACCGGTACAGAGTCAATGTGGAGGTTATATACAGGGGGTACCGGTACAGAGTCAATGTGGAGGCTATATACAGGGGGTACCGGTACAGAGTCAATGTGGAGGCTATATACAGGGGGTACTGGTACAGAGTCAATGTGGAGACTATATACAGGGGTATCGGTACAGAGTCAATGTGGAGACTATATACAGGGGGTACCGGTACAGAGTCAATGTGGAGGCTATATACAGGGGGTACCGGTACAGAGTCAATGTGGAGGCTATATACATGGGTACCGGTACAGAGTCAATGTGGAGGCTATATACAGAGGGTACTGGTACAGAGTCAATGTGGAGGCTATATACAGGGGTACCGGTAAAGAGTCAATGTGGAGGCTATATACAGGGGGTACCGGTACAGAGTCAATGTGGAGGCTATATACAGGGGGTACCGGTACAGAGTCAATGTGGAGGCTATATACAGAGGGTACCGGTACAGAGTCAATGTGGAGGCTATATACAGGGGGTACCGGTACAGAGTCAATGTGGAGGCTATATACAGGGGGTACCGGTACAGAGTCAATGTGGAGGCTATATACAGAGGGTACCGGTACAGAGTCAATGTGGAGGCTATATACAGGGTGTACCGGTACTGAGTCAATGTGGAGGCTATATACAGAGGGTACCGGTACAGAGTCAATGTGGAGGCTATATACAGGGGGTACCGGTACAGAGTCAATGTGGAGGCTATATACAGGGGTACCGGTACAGAGTCAATGTGGAGGCTATATACAGGGGGTACCGGTACAGAGTCAATGTGGAGGCTATATACAGGGTGTACCGGTACTGAGTCAATGTGGAGGCTATATACAGGGGGTACCGGTACAGAGTCAATGTGGAGGCTATATACAGGGTGTACCGGTACTGAGTCAATATACAGGAGGTACCAGTACAGAGTCAATATACAGAGGGTACCGGTACAGAGTCAATATACAGGGGGTACCGGGTTAACTGTCTGTGTGTCTCTCCTCTCAGATGACCTGTCAGACCAGAGTTCAGGAAGGGACACCCCTGCCAGCGGCTCCTCTCGCCAGGGCGTGGGGAAGAGGAGAGGCAAGACAAGAAGAAGAAGGCCAAAGGAACGAAGAAAGAGAAGCAGTCCAACAGCAAAGGAAAGAAGATAACGGAGGACGTGGACGAGTCAGACAAGAAGGCCAAGAAGAAGAAAGGTTTTGGTTTACTGAGGTGAGGCCATTTCCTGTCGTGTCCATTAGTGTCTTCAGTAAGGACTGTCATGTCCATTCATGTCTTCAGTAAGGACTGCCATGTCCATTCATGTCTTCAGTAAGGACTGCCATGTCCATTCATGTCTTCAGTAAGGACTGTCATGTCCATTCATGTCTTCAGTAAGGACTGCCATGTCCATTCATGTCTTCAGTAAGGACTGTCATGTCCATTCATGTCTTCAGTAAGGACTGTCATGTCCATTCATGTCTTCAGTAAGGACTGTCATGTCCATTCATGTCTTCAATAAGGACTGCCATGTCCATTCATGTCTTCAGTAAGGACTGCCATGTCCATTCATGTCTTCAGTAAGGACTGTCATGTCCATTCATGTCTTCAGTAAGGACTGTCATGTCCATTCATGTCTTCAGTAAGGACTGCCATGTCCATTCATGTCTTCAGTAAGGACTGCCATGTCCATTCATGTCTTCAGTAAGGACTGCCATGTCCATTCATGTCTTCAGTAAGGACTGTCATGTCCATTCATGTCTTCAGTAAGGACTGCCATGTCCATTCATGTCTTCAGTAAGGACTGTCATGTCCATTCATGTCTTCAATAAGGACTGCCATGTCCATTCATGTCTTCAATAAGGACTGCCATGTCCATTCATGTCTTCAGTAAGGACTGCCATGTCCATGCATGTCTTCAGTAAGGACTGCCATGTCCATTCATGTCTTCAGTAAGGACTGCCATGTCCATTCATGTCTTCAGTAAGGACTGCCATGTCCATTCATGTCTTCAGTAAGGACTGCCATGTCCAGGAATGTCTTCAGTAAGGACTGTCATGTCCATTCATGTCTTCAGTAAGGACTGTCATGTCCATTCATGTCTTCAGTAAGGACTGCCATGTCCATTCATGTCTTCAATAAGGACTGCCATGTCCATTCATGTCTTCAGTAAGGACTGCCATGTCCATTCATGTCTTCAATAAGGACTGCCATGTCCATTCATGTCTTCAGTAAGGACTGCCATGTCCATTCATGTCTTCAATAAGGACTGCCATGTCCATTCATGTCTTCAGTAAGGACTGCCATGTCCATTCATGTCTTCAGTAAGGACTGCCATGTCCATTCATGTCTTCAGTAAGGACTGCCATGTCCATTCATGTCTTCAGTAAGGACTGCCATGTCCATTCATGTCTTCAGTAAGGACTGCCATGTCCATTCATGTCTTCAGTAAGGACTGTCATGTCCATTCATGTCTTCAGTAAGGACTGCCATGTCCATTCATGTCTTCAGTAAGGACTGCCATGTCCATTCATGTCTTCAGTAAGGACTGTCATGTCCATTCATGTCTTCAGTAAGGACTGCCATGTCCATTCATGTCTTCAGTAAGGACTGCCATGTCCATTCATGTCTTCAGTAAGGACTGCCATGTCCATTCATGTTTTTGGTATTTTATGAGGATCACCATTAACTGTTGCAAAAGCAGCAGCTACTCTTCCTGGGTTCCACATGAAACATAATACGGAACATTAATGGACAAGAAAAGCTCAAGGACAGAACTACATACATTTAAAAAATGGCACACACGTAGCCTATATACCAATACATACACACAAACTATAATAGTTTAGTCCAATAGGGGAGAGGCGTTGTGCTGCGAGGTGTTGCTTTCTCTGTTTTTTGAAACCAGGTTTGCTGTTTTTTTTTTAGCAATATGAGATAGAAGGAAGTTCCATGCAATAAGGACTCTATATAATACTGTACGTTTATCTTGAATTTGTACTGTACCTGGGGACTGTGAAAAGACCCCTGGTGGCATGTCTGGTGGGATAAGTGTGTGTGTCAAAAAAGCAGAGCATCTCTATATTACAGACAGACCTCTCCCCATCTCTATATTACAGACAGACCTCTCCCCATCTCTATATTACAGACAGACCTCTCCCCATCTCTATATTACAGACAGACCTCTCCCCATCTCTATATTACAGACAGACCTCTCCCCATCTCTATATTACAGACAGACCTCTCCCCATCTCTATATTACAGACAGACCTCTCCCCATCTCTATATTACAGACAGACCTCTCCCCATCTCTATATTACAGACAGACCTCTCCCCATCTCTATATTACAGACAGACCTCTCCCCATCTCTATATTACAGACAGACAGACCTCTCCCCATCTCTATATTACACACAGACCTCTCCCCATCTCTATATTACAGACAGACCTCTCCCCATCTCTATATTACAGACAGACCTCTCCCCATCTCTATATTACAGACAGACCTCTCCCCCATCTCTATATTACAGACAGACCTCTCCCCATCTCTATATTACAGACAGACCTCTCCCCATCTCTATATTACAGACAGACCTCTCCCCATCTCTTTTATTACAGACAGACCTCTCCCCATCTCTATATTACAGACAGACCTCTCCCCATCTCTATATTACAGACAGACCTCTCCCCCATCTCTTTATTACAGACAGACCTCTCCCATCTCTTTATTACAGACAGACCTCTCCCCATCTCTATATTACAGACAGACCTCCCCCATCTCTATATTACAGACAGACCTCTCCCATCTCTATATTACAGACAGACCTCTCCCCATCTCTTTATTACAGACAGACCTCTCCCCATCTCTATTTTTACAGACAGACCTCTCCCCATCTCTATTACAGACAGACCTCTCCCCATCTCTATATTACAGACAGACCTCTCTCCCCATCTCTTTATTACAGACAGACCTCTCCCCATCTCTTTGCCATTAGACAGACCTCTCCCCATCTCTTTATTACAGACAGACCTCTCCCCATCTCTATATTACAGACAGACCTCTCCCCATCTCTATATTACAGACAGACCTCTCCCCATCTCTTTATTACATACAGACCTCTCCCCATCTCTATATTACAGACAGACCTCTCCCCATCTCTTTATTACAGACAGACCTCTCCCCATCTCTATATTACAGACAGACCTCTCCCCATCTCTATATTACAGACAGACCTCTCCCCATCTCTTTATTACAGACAGAACTCTCCCCATCTCTTTATTATGGACAGACCTCTCCCCATCTCTTTATTACAGACAGACCTCTCCCCATCTTTACCACCATTGAATCTATATAAGCTCCCACAGTCCCGCAGGTCAGAGCAAAAACCAAGCCATGAGGTTGAAGGAATTGTCCATAGAGCGCCGAGACAGGATTGTGTTGGGGCACAGATCTGGGGAAGGATACCAAGACATTTCTGCAGCATTGAAGGTCCCCAAGAACACAGAGATGGGGAGTGGCCCTCTGCAGATCCCACTCTGCCTGTCTCCTCCTGCTCCTCCCTGTGGTCCATGAGAGAGAGATATGGGGAGTGGCCCTCTGCAGATCCCACTCTGCCTGTCTCCTCCTGCTCCTCCCTGTGGTCCATGAGAGACAGAGAGATGGGGAGTGGCCCTCTGCAGATCCCACTCTGCCTGTCTCCTCCTGCTCCTCCCTGTGGTCCATGAGAGAGAGAGAGAGAGATGGGGAGTGGCCCTCTGCAGATCCCACTCTGCCTGTCTCCTCCTGCTCCTCCCTGTGGTCCATG
>NC_060181.1:96536454-96540584 GCF_021184085.1 Oncorhynchus gorbuscha | reverse complement strand
TAATGACATGCAACACCAGTAGTGTACTGTGGAGTAATGACATGCAACACCAGTAGTGTACTGTGGGGTAATGACATGCAACACCAGTAGTGTACTGTGGGGTAATGACATGCAACACCAGTAGTGTACTGTGGAGTAATGACATGCAACACCAGTAGTGTACTGTGGGGTAATGACATGCAACACCAGTAGTGTACTGTGGAGTAATGACATGCAACACCAGTAGTGTACTGTGGAGTAATGACATGCAACACCAGTAGTGTACTGTGGGGTAATGACATGCAACACCAGTAGTGTACTGTGGAGTAATGACATGCAACACCAGTAGTGTACTGTGGGGTAATGACATGCAACACCAGTAGTGTACTGTGGAGTAATGACATGCAACACCAGTAGTGTACTGTGGGGTAATGACATGCAACACCAGTAGTGTACTGTGGAGTAATGACATGCAACACCAGTAGTGTACTGTGGAGTAATGACATGCAACACCAGTAGTGTACTGTGGAGTAATGACATGCAACACCAGTAGTGTACTGTGGGGTAATGACATGCAACACCAGTAGTGTACTGTGGGGTAATGACATGCAACACCAGTAGTGTACTGTGGGGTAATGACATGCAACACCAGTAGTGTACTGTGGGGTAATGACATGCAACACCAGTAGTGTACTGTGGGGTAATGACATGCAACACCAGTAGTGTACTGTGGAGTAATGACATGCAACACCAGTAGTGTACTGTGGGGTAATGACATGCAACACCAGTAGTGTACTGTGGAGTAATGACATGCAACACCAGTAGTGTACTGTGGGGTAATGACATGCAACACCAGTAGTGTACTGTGGAGTAATGACATGCAACACCAGTAGTGTACTGTGGGGTAATGACATGCAACACCAGTAGTGTACTGTGGAGTAATGACATGCAACACCAGTAGTGTACTGTGGGGTAATGACATGCAACACCAGTAGTGTACTGTGGGGTAATGACATGCAACACCAGTAGTGTACTGTGGGGTAATGACATGCAACACCAGTAGTGTACTGTGGGGTAATGACATGCAACACCAGTAGTGTACTGTGGAGTAATGACATGCAACACCAGTAGTGTACTGTGGGGTAATGACATGCAACACCAGTAGTGTACTGTGGGGTAATGACATGCAACACTAGTAGTGTACTGTGGGGTAATGACATGCAACACCAGTAGTGTACTGTGGGGTAATGACATGTAACACCAGTCGTGTACTGTGGAGTAATGACATGCAACACCAGTCGTGTACTGTGGAGTAATGACATGCAACACCAGTCGTGTACTGTGGGGTAATGACATGCAACACCAGTAGTGTACTGTGGGGTAATGACATGCAACACCAGTAGTGTACTGTGGGGTAATGACATGCAACACCAGTAGTGTACTGTGGGGTAATGACATGCAACACCAGTAGTGTACTGTGGGGTAATGACATGCAACACCAGTAGTGTACTGTGGAGTAATGACATGCAACACCAGTAGTGTACTGTGGGGTAATGACATGCAACACCAGTAGTGTACTGTGGGGTAATGACATGCAACACCAGTAGTGTACTGTGGAGTAATGACATGCAACACCAGTAGTGTACTGTGGAGTAATGACATGCAACACCAGTAGTGTACTGTGGAGTAATGACATGCAACACCAGTAGTGTACTGTGGAGTAATGACATGCAACACCAGTAGTGTACTGTGGGAGTAATGACATGCAACACCAGTAGTGTACTGTGGGGTAATGACATGCAACACCAGTAGTGTACTGTGGGGTAATGACATGCAACACCAGTAGTGTACTGTGGGGTAATGACATGCAACACCAGTAGTGTACTGTGGAGTAATGACATGCAACACCAGTAGTGTACTGTGGGGTAATGACATGCAACACCAGTAGTGTACTGTGGGGTAATGACATGCAACACCAGTAGTGTACTGTGGAGTAATGACATGCAACACAAGTAGTGTACTGTGGGGTAATGACATGCAACACCAGTAGTGTACTGTGGGGTAATGACATGCAACACCAGTAGTGTACTGTGGGGTAATGACATGCAACACCAGTAGTGTACTGTGGGCACTCCACAGCCACAGAGAAGACACCAGGCACAATGCATTATATTGGACCGTTTCCAGAGATGATTTGTTCATTTATCTCCGTCAGAGCCTGGAGCAACGTTCCACTTCAGAGTAGGAGGGAGAAAATCATCATGAATATTTATGAGCTGATAAATGTCTTCTTTGGTCACAGCTCCTCCCTCCTCCCTCCCTCCCTCTCTCTCTCTCTCTCTCTCTCTCTCTCTCTCTCTCTCTCTCTCTCTCTCTCTCTCTCTCTCTCTCTATCCCCCTCTCTCTGTCTCTCTCTCTCTCTATCCCTCTCTATCCCCCTCTCTCTGTCTCTCTCTCTCTCTATCCCCCTCTATCCCCTCTCTCTCTCTCTCTCTATCCCCTCTATACATTTACATTTAAGTCATTTAGCAGACGCTCTTATCCAGAGCGACTTACAAATCCCTCTCTCTCTCTCTCTCTCTCACTCTCTCTATCCCCTCTATCCCCCTCTCCCTCCCTCCCTCCCTTCAGTCATGTGTGAGCTAAGACATGGCTTCTAATGCCGACTCCACGGTCATCTGTTGAAACAGAAAGGCAGATTCTATAGATCTGGCTTGATCCAGACGCAGCCGCATGGTCAGTGAGCCTCCCCGAGGAACCAGGCAGGCCAAGCAGCAGGTGGTGGGTTGCGCTGTGGGCATGGAGACCTCCAAGTTCGGACAAACTCTGAAACGTCCTCAGCAAGGGACTAACCAGGACTGCGGTGAGAGCGGAGTGTGTGGTATTGAAGACCAGAGTGGTGGCAAGGTCTCCTGGAAGACAAAAGGTGTAGATGTCACATCCAGACCACTGTCTGTCTGTCTGTCTGTCTGTCTGTCTGTCTGTCTGTCTGTCTGTCTGTCTGTCTGTCTGTCTGTCTGTCTGTCTGTCTGCCTGCCTGCCTGCCTGCCTGCCTGTCTGCCTGCCTGTCTGTCTGTCTGTCTGTCTGTCTGTCTGTCTGCCTGCCTGCCAGCCAGCCAGCCAGCCAGCCAGCCCACCCACCACACTTCCTCTGCTCAGTCCCTGTCCGTCTGTCTGTCCCTCCTTCCATCTCTCCGGACTCCAATCACCCCCTAGCCTCACTCTCCGATCTTGCATTGTCATTTCTTGACAAATTAAGATGAGTCTTAGATTACCCCTAATGGAAGGTCCCAGCCAGAGCAGAAGGACAACATCTTGTTCACACTCTCCACCCATGCCAGCTTCTCAACTCTCCACCACTGCCAGCTTCTCAACTCTCAACCCCTGCCAGCTTCTCAACTCTCCACCACTGCCAGCTTCTCAACTCTCCACCCCTGCCAGCTTCTCAACTCTCCACCCCTGCCAGCTTCTCAACTCTCCACCACTGCCAGCTTCTCAACTCTCCACCACTGCCAGCTTCGCAACTCTTCACCCCTGCCAGCTTCTCAACTCTCCACCACTGCCAGCTTCTCAACCCCTGCCAGCTTCTCAACTCTCCACCCCTGCCAGCTTCTCAACTCTCCACCACTGCCAGCTTCTCAACCCCTGCCAGCTTCTCAACTCTACCCCTGCCAGCTTCTCAACTCTCCACCACTGCCAGCTTCTCAACTCTCCACCACAGACAGCTTCTCAACTCTCCACCACTGCCAGCTTCTCAACCCCTGCCAGCTTCTCAACTATCCACCCCTGCCAGCTTCTCAACTCTCCACCCCTACCAGCTTCTCAACTCTCCACCCCTGCCAGCTTCTCAACTCTCCACCCCTGCCAGCTTCTCAACGCTCCACCCTACCAACTTCTCAACTCTCCGCCACTGCCAGCTTCTCCACCCCTGCCAGCTTCTCAACTCTCCACCACTGCCAGCTTCTCCACCCCTGCCAGGTTCTCAACTCTCCACCACTGCCAGCTTCTCAACTATCCACCACTGTCAGCTTCTCAACTCTCCACCACTGCCAGCTTCTCAACCCCTGCCAGCTTCTCAACTATCCACCACTGCCAGCTTCTCAACCCCCACCACTGCCAGCTTCTCAACTTCCACCACTGCCAGCTTCTCA
>NC_060181.1:96523837-96536354 GCF_021184085.1 Oncorhynchus gorbuscha | reverse complement strand
GCATTCACAGGTTGTATCACATTTTCACTTCATTTTCATTACAGTACAACGGTTTGATTTGTTTGATCGTAGCTAGCTACTTAGCTAGCTACATAGCCGTCTTTGTATCAAAGATAATTGTGTAGTCTAGAGCGATTTTCTAGGTTCGCTAGCCATCTATTGTCGTTCTTTTAGCAAGCGTAACGTAAACAACACTGCTAGCTAGCCTGCTAGCCCCGAATAGCAACACTGCAGAAACTATTACACTCAACGGAACGACTTGATTAGTGTAGTGTCAACAACGCACCACTGCCAGCTGGCCTACTTCAGCAGTACTGTATCATTTTAATCATTTTAGTCAATAAGATTCTTGCTACGTAGCTTAACTTTCTGAACATTCGAGACGTGTAGTCCACTTGTCATTCAATCTCCTTTGCATTAGCGTAGCCTCTTCTGTAGCCTGTCAACTATGTGTCTGTTTATCCCTGTTCTCTCCTCTCTGCACAGACCATACAAACGCTCCTCACCGCGTGGCCGCGGCCACCCTACTCTGGTGGTCCCAGCGCGCACGACCCACGTGGAGTTCCAGGTCTCCGGTAGCCTCTGGAACTGCCAATCTGCGGTCAACAAGGCAGAGTTCATCTCAGCCCATGCCTCCCTCCAGTCCCTCGACTTCTTGGCACTGACGGAAACATGGATCACCACAGACAACACTGCTACTCCTACTGCTCTCTCTTCGTCCGCCCACGTGTTCTCGCACACCCCGAGAGCGTCTGGTCAGCGGGGTGGTGGCACCGGGATCCTCATCTCTCCCAAGTGGTCATTCTCTCTTTCTCCCCTTACCCATCTGTCTATCGCCTCCTTTGAATTCCATGCTGTCACAGTTACTAGCCCTTTCAAGCTTAACATCCTTATCATTTATCGCCCTCCAGGTTCCCTCGGAGAGTTCATCAATGAGCTTGATGCCTTGATAAGCTCCTTTCCTGAGGACGGCTCACCTCTCACAGTTCTGGGCGACTTTAACCTCCCCACGTCTACCTTTGACTCTTTCCTCTCTGCCTCCTTCTTTCCACTCCTCTCCTCTTTTGACCTCACCCTCTCACCTTCCCCCCTACTCACAAGGCAGGCAATACGCTCGACCTCATCTTTACTAGATGCTGTTCTTCCACTAACCTCATTGCAACTCCCCTCCAAGTCTCCGACCACTGCCTTGTATCCTTTTCCCTCTCGCTCTCATCCAACACCTCCCACACTGCCCCTACTCGGATGGTATCGCGCCGTCCCAACCTTCGCTCTCTCTCCCCCGCTACTCTCTCCTCTTCCATCCTATCATCTCTTCCCTCCGCTCAAACCTTCTCCCACCTATCTCCTGATTCTGCCTCCTCAACCCTCCTCTCCTCCCTCTCTGCATCCCTTGACTCTCTATGTCCCCTATCCTCCAGGCCGGCTCGGTCCTCCCCTCCCGCTCCGTGGCTCGATGACTCATTGCGAGCTCACAGAACAGGGCTCCGGGCAGCCGAGCGGAAATGGAGGAAAACTCGCCTCCCTGCGGACCTGGCATCCTTTCACTCCCTCCTCTCTACATTTTCCTCCTCTGTCTCTGCTGCTAAAGCCACTTTCTACCACGCTAAATTCCAAGCATCTGCCTCTAACCCTAGGAAGCTCTTTGCCACCTTCTCCTCCCTCCTGAATCCTCCGCCCCCTCCCCCCTCCTCCCTCTCTGCAGATGACTTCGTCAACCATTTTGAAAAGAAGGTCGACGACATCCGATCCTCGTTTGCTAAGTCAAACGACACCGCTGGTTCTGCTCACACTGCCCTACCCTGTGCTCTGACCTCTTTCTCCCCTCTCTCTCCAGATGAAATCTCGCGTCTTGTGACGGCCGGCCGCCCAACAACCTGCCCGCTTGACCCTATCCCCTCCTCTCTTCTCCAGACCATTTCCGGAGACCTTCTCCCTTACCTCACCTCGCTCATCAACTCATCCCTGACCGTTGGCTACGTCCCTTCCGTCTTCAAGAGAGCGAGAGTTGCACCCCTTCTGAAAAAACCTACACTCGATCCCTCCGATGTCAACAATTACAGACCAGTATCCCTTCTTTCTTTTCTCTCCAAAACTCTTGAACGTGCCGTCCTTGGCCAGCTCTCCCGCTATCTCTCTCTGAATGACCTTCTTGATCCAAATCAGTCAGGTTTCAAGACTAGTCATTCAACTGAGACTGCTCTCCTCTGTATCACGGAGGCGCTCCGCACTGCTAAAGCTAACTCTCTCTCCTCTGCTCTCATCCTTCTAGATCTCGTGGCGAGAATCTGTCTCCTCACCACGCGCTCTCACCACTGGTGTCCCCAGGGCTCTGTTCTTGGCCCTCTCCTATTCTCGCTATACACCAAGTCACTTGGCTCTGTCATAACCTCACATGGTCTCTCTTATCATTGCTATGCAGACGACACACAATTAATCTTCTCCTTTCCCCCTTCTGATGACCAGGTGGCGAATCGCATCTCTGCATGTCTGGCAGACATATCAGTGTGGATGACGGATCACCACCTCAAGCTGAACCTCGGCAAGACGGAGCTGCTCTTCCTCCCGGGGAAGGACTGCCCGTTCCATGATCTCGCCATCACGGTTGACAACTCCATTGTGTCCTCCTCCCAGAGCGCCAAGAACCTTGGCGTGATCCTGGACAACACCCTGTCGTTCTCAACTAACATCAAGGCGGTGGCCCGTTCCTGTAGGTTCATGCTCTACAACATCCGCAGAGTACGACCCTGCCTCACACAGGAAGCGGCGCAGGTCCTAATCCAGGCACTTGTCATCTCCCGTCTGGATTACTGCAACTCGCTGTTGGCTGGGCTCCCTGCCTGTGCCATTAAACCCCTTCAACTCATCCAGAACGCCGCAGCCCGTCTGGTGTTCAACCTTCCCAAGTTCTCTCACGTCACCCCGCTCCTCCGTTCTCTCCACTGGCTTCCAGTTGAAGCTCGCATCCGCTACAAGACCATGGTGCTTGCCTACGGAGCTGTGAGGGGAACGGCACCTCAGTACCTCCAGGCTCTGATCAGGCCCTACACCCAAACAAGGGCACTGCGTTCATCCACCTCTGGCCTGCTCGCCTCCCTACCACTGAGGAAGTACAGCTCCCGCTCAGCCCAGTCAAAACTGTTCGCTGCCCTGGCCCCCAATGGTGGAACAAACTCCCTCACGACGCCAGGACAGCGGAGTCAATCACCACCTTCCGGAGACACCTGAAACCCCACCTCTTTAAGGAATACCTAGGATAGGTTAAGTAATCCCTCTCACCCCACCCCCTAAGTTTTAGATGCACTATTGTTAAGTGACTGTCCCACTGGATGTCATAAGGTGAATGCACCATAGCTAGCTAAGGTTATGTGTCTGGGGTACCTAGCTAGCTAGCTAAGGTTATGTGTCTGTGGTACCTAGCTAGCTAAGGTTATGTGTCTGTGGTACCTAGCTAGCTAAGGTTATGTGTCAGTGGTACCTAGCTAGCTAAGGTTATGTGTCAGTGGTACCTAGCTAGCTAAGGTTATGTGTCTGTGGTACCTAGCTAGCTAAGGTTATGTGTCTGTGGTACCTAGCTAGCTAAGGTTATGTGTCTGTGGTACCTAGCTAGCTAAGGTGTGTGTCTGTGGTACCTAGCTAGCTAAGGTGTGTGTCTGTGGTACCTAGCTAGCTAAGGTTATGTGTCTGTGGTACCTAGCTAGCTAAGGTGTGTGTCAGTGGTACCTAGCTAGCTAAGGTTATGTGTCTGTGGTACCTACCTAGCTAGCTAAGGTTATGTGTCTGTGGTACCTAGCTAGCTAAGGTTATGTGTCTGTGGTACCTAGCTAGCTAGCTAAGGTTATGTGTCTGTGGTACCTAGCTAGCTAAGGTTATGTGTCTGTGGTACCTAGCTAGCTAGCTAAGGTTATGTGTCTGTGGTACCTCGCTAGCTAAGGTTATGTGTCTGTGGTACCTAGCTAGCTAAGGTTATGTGTCTGTGGTACCTAGCTAGCTAACTAAGGTTATGTGTCTGTGGTACCTAGTTAGCTAAGGTTATGTGTCTGTGGTACCTAGCTAGCTAGCTAAGGTTATGTGTCTGTGGTACCTAGCAGGCTAGCTAAGGTTATGTGTCTGTGGTACCTAGCTAGCTAGCTAAGATTATGTGTCTGTGGTACCTAGCTAGCTAGCTAGCTAAGGTTATGTGTCTGTGGTACCTAGCTAGCTAGCTAAGGTTATGTGTCTGTGGTACCTAGATAGCTAGCTAAGGTTATGTGTCTGTGGTACCTAGCTAGCTAGCTAAGGTTATGTGTCTGTGGTACCTAGATAGCTAAGGTTGTGTGTCTGTGGTACCTAGCAGGCTACAGTTATGTGTCTGTGATACCTAGCTAGCTAAAGGTTGTGTCTGTGGTACCAAGCTAGCTAAGGTTGTGTGTCTATGGTACCTAGCTAGCTAAGGTTATGTGTCTGTGTCTGTGGTACCTAGCTAGCTAAGGTTATGTGTCTGTGTCTGTGGTACCTAGCTAGCTAAGGTTATGTGTCCGTGTCTGTGGTATCTTGGTAGCTATATAGCTACTATGCATCAATGAATAAGTCTGCACCAATACATCATACATATCATACACCCACGCATCATAACACTGATGAAAATCCATTACACTCAGTCAAAAGCTACGTAGCTGCTGTGAGGGTAGGACAAATAAACCAACAGCTGCTGTGAGGATAGGACAAATAAACCAACAGCTGCTGTGGGGATAGGACAAATAAACCAAACATCTGCTGTGAGGGTAGGACAAATAAACCAACAGCTACGTAGCTGCTGTGAGGGTAGGACAAATAAACCAACAGCTGCTATGAGGGTAGGACAAATAAACCAACAGCTGCTGTGAGGGTAGGACAAATAAACCAACAGCTGCTGTGAGGGTAGGACAAATAAACCAACAGCTGATGTGAGGGTAGGACAAATAAACCAACAGCTGCTGTGAGGGTAGGACAAATAAACCAACAGCTGCTGTGGGGATAGGACAAATAAACCAACAGCTGCTGTGAGGGTAGGACAAATAAACCAACAGCTGATGTGAGGGTAGGACAAATAAACCAACAGCTGCTGTGGGGATAGGACAAATAAACCAAACTGCTGCTGTGAGGATAGGACAAATAAACCAACAGCTGCTGTGAGGACAGGACAAATAAACCAACAGCTGATGTGAGGATAGGACAAATAAACCAACAGCTACGTAGCTGCTGTGGGGATAGGACAAATAAACCAACAGCTGCTGTGAGGGTAGGACAAATAAACCAACAGCTGCTGTGGGGATAGGACAAATAAACCAACAGCTGCTGTGAGGGTAGGACAAATAAACCAACATCTACTGTGAGGACAGGACAAATAAACCAACAGCTGCTGTGAGGATAGGACAAATAAACCAACAGCTACGTAGCTGCTGTGAGGGTAGGACAAATAAACCAACAGCTGCTGTGAGGATAGGACAAATAAACCAACAGCTGCTGTGGGGATAGGGGATAGGACAAATAAACCAACAGCTGCTGTGAGGATAGGACAAATAAACCAACAGCTGCTGTGAGGGTAGGACAAATAAACCAACAGCTGCTGTGAGGGTAGGACAAATAAACCAACAGCTGCTGTGAGGGTAGGACAAATAAACCAACAGCTGCTGTGAGGATAGGACAAATAAACCAACAGCTGCTGTGGGGATAGGACAAATAAACCAACAGCTACGTAGCTGCTGTGAGGATAGGACAAATAAACCAACAGCTACGTAGCTGCTGTGAGGATAGGACAAATAAACCAACAGCTACGTAGCTGCTGTGAGGGTAGGACAAATAAACCAACAGCTGCTGTGAGGGTAGGACAAATAAACCAACAGCTGCTGTGAGGGTAGGACAAATAAACCAACAGCTGCTGTGAGGATAGGACAAATAAACCAACAGCTACGTAGCTGCTGTGGGGATAGGACAAATAAACCAACAGCTACGTAGCTGCTGTGAGGATAGGACAAATAAACCAATAGCTACGTAGCTGCTGTGGGGATAGGACAAATAAACCAACAGCTACGTAGCTGCTGTGAGGATAGGACAAATAAACCAATAGCTACGTAGCTGCTGTGAGGATAGGACAAATAAACCAACAGCTACGTAGCTGCTGTGAGGATAGGACAAATAAACCAACAGCTACGTAGCTGCTGTGAGGATAGGACACTGGGAAATGGCTTCACACCAACTGCTATTATTTTTTTTTTTTGGTAGTTAATATTCCCGCCATCATTTCCTAAAACAGTGATCAATAATCTGGATTTGGGGGAAGATTTCTACTTCAACGAGTCACAGCTTCTCTGGATGTCATGTGATCTCTGGATGTCATATGATCTCCGGATGTCATGTGATCCATGATCTGCCAGATCAGAGGCAGTAGGGATGACTTGGACTGTTTTCCTGTCAAAATGTAACAAGTACTTTTTGGGTGTCAGGGAAAACGTCTAGAGTAAAAAGTACATTATTTTCTTTAGAAATGTAGTGAAGTAAAAAATAAAATTTGTCATAAATATAAATAGTAAAGTAAAGTACAGATACACCCCCCAAAACAACTTAAAAGTAGTAATTTTATACCACTGTGTAAAGCTTACCACAGACCAGGTGTAACAGTATAACTTTAGACCGTCCCCTCGCCCATACCCGGGTGCGAACCAGGGACCCTCTGCACACATCAACAACTGACACCCACGAAGCATCGTTACCCATCGCTCCACAAAAGCCGCGGCCCTTGCAGAACAAGGGGAACAACGACTTCAAGGTCAGAGAGCGAGTGACGTCACCGATTTAAACGCTATTTAGCGCGCACCACCGCTAACTGAGCTAGCCGTTTCACACCCGTTACACAGGCCCAATCCCCGGGACTCGAAAGAGGAAGTGCCATGATTAGACTACGTCGGCAAGCATCTAGACCTCCATTGTCTTGTCAGCGATTCACTGGAGAAGAAATCTATCAACAGGAACAGAATGACTGTAATGTCCTAATGTTTCTCATAGTCGCGGCTGAATAACATTTCATATTTTAGCAGACACTCTTATCCAGGTCAATCTAGAAGAAAAATAAATGCACACCTATTTAGGCGAGGTGCTGGCTAGCGGAGCATAAAACTTGAAAATAAAGGTGCAAAAAATGTAATATCCAACGTTTCGACAGCCATGCTGTCTTCATCAGGGTGTCCAGAGCGACTTGTGAGTGACATACATTTGAATATTTTTTTCCTACGGGTCCCCCATGGGAATCGAACCTACAACCCTAGCGCTGCACGCGCCATGCCCTACCAACTGAGTTACACGGGAACAACATGGGATAACATACACCTCATTCTCTCTCAAATGTTTTTAAGAAGTCTCAAGTTTTTTGATCGTCTGAGTTAGAATACCTCATGAATAAGCTGCAGATCATACTATCTGCCGAGAGAGCTTTCATCTATAATTTTCGTAGCTGTCTATTTATCACCCCAAACCGATGCTGTCATTAAGACTGCACTCAACCAGCTGTATGAGGCCATAAGCAAAGAAGAAAGTGCTCATCCAGAAGCAGCGCCCCTAGTGGCTGGGGACTTTAATGCAGGAAAACTCAAATCAGTTTTACCTCTTTGTTTGTGTCCAGTGACACAAGCATACCAGACGAGCTAAATGCCTTCTAGGATCATTTGAGGAAAGCAACACTGAACCATGCATGAGAGCACCAGCAAGTTCTGGACGACTGTGTGATCTCGCTCTCCGTAGTGATGTAAGTAGGACCTCTAAACAGGTTAAAATTCGCAAGGCCAGACGGATTACGAGGACAAGCCTCTCCCTGACTCAGTCTGTAATATCTACATGTTTCAAGCAGACCACCATAGTCTATTTGACAAAGGTAATGACTAAGCTCTGGACCATGAGATTGAACACCTGCAACTGCAACTGGATCCTGGACTTCTTGACGGGCCGCCCCCAGGCGGTAAGGGTAGGCAACAACACATCCGCCATACTGAGCCTCAACACGGGTACCCCCTCTGGGGTGAGTGCTTAGTCCCATTCCTGTACGTTTTGGGTTTATGGAAACTGTAGTAAACGCTTACATGCCCCAGGGAGATACAGAGGTGTTTGAGGAACAGGAGATACAGGAAGAGGGTGATTGGGGAGATAGGAGATACCTCTAGGAGATACCTCTAGGAGATACAGGAAGAGGGTGATTGGGAAGATAGGAGATATCTCTAGGAGAAACAGGAAGAGGGTGATTGGGAAGATAGGAGATACCTCTAGGAGATACCTCTAGGAGATACAGGAAGAGGGTGATTGGGAAGATAGGAGATACCTCTAGGAGATATAATATATATGCCATTTAGCAGACGCTTTTATCCAAAGCGACTTACAGTCATGTGTGCATACATTCTACGTATGGGTGGTCCCGGGGATCGAATCCACTACCCTGGCGTTACAAGCGCCATGCTCTACCAACTGAGCTACAGAAGGACAGGAAGAGGGTGATTGGGAAGATAGGAAATACCTCTAGAAGATACCTCTAGGAGATACAGGAAGAGGGTGATTGGGAAGATAGGAGATACCTCTAGGAGATATCTCTAGGAGATACAGGAAGAGGGTGATTGGGGAGATAGGAGATATATCTAGGAGATACAGGAAGAGGGTGATTGGGGAGATAGGAGATACCTCTAGGAGATATCTCTAGGAGATACAGGAAGAGGGTGATTGGGAAGATAGGAGATACCTCTAGGAGATATCTCTAGGAGATACAGGAAGAGGGTGATTGGGGAGATAGGAGATATATCTAGGAGATACAGGAAGAGGGTGATTGGGGAGATAGTAGATACCTCTAGGAGATACAGGAAGAGGGTGATTGGGGAGATAGTAGATACCTCTAGGAGATACAGGAAGAGGGTGATTGGGGAGATAGAAGATACCTCTAGGAGATACAGGAAGAGGGTGATTGGGGAGATAGAAGATACCTCTAGGAGATATCTCTAGGAGATACCCCCCACACACACACAGACAGACAGACAGACAGACAGACAGACAGACAGACAGACAGACAGACAGACAGACAGACAGACAGACGATACTCACCATCAGAGCAGAACTGCTCCTTGGAGCACAGCCTTGTCTCAAACACACAACCTGAGAGAGGGAGAGAGAGAAGGAGAGAGAGAGAAGGAGAAAGGGTGAATGAGAGGGAGAGAGAGAGGGGAGAGGCGTGGAGAGAGAGATATGGGGAGAGGGAGAGAGAGAGGGTAAGAGAGAAAGGGGGAGAGAGGGGGGAGAGGGGTGGAGAGAGATATGGGGAGAGGGAGAGAGAGAGAGGGAGAGATGGAGGAGAGAGGGGGAGAGAGAGAGAGGGAGAGAGAGAGGAGAGAGAGAGAGAGAGAGAGAGAGAGAGAGAGAGAGAGAGAGAGAGAGAGAGAGGGAGAGAGAGAGAGATTAACAGCAGCTCTGTTAAAAACTTTAATTCATTGAAAACTGTTACAGTAACTTCTAAAGAGGCTAGGTTATACCTGCTATCTGCTACCTGCTACCTGCTACCTTCTACCTGCTACCTACTACCTGCTACCTGCTACCTGCTACATACTACCTGCTACCTGCTACCTTCTACCTGCTACCTACTACCTGCTACCTGCTACCTGCTACCTGCTACCTGCTACCCGCTACCCGCTACCTTCTACCTGCTACCTGCTACCTGCTACCTGCTACCTGCTACCTGCTACCTGCTACCTGCTACCCACTTCCTGCTACCTGCTCTACTAATGTTAGTTGTAAGCGCATCACACACTCATCAAGCATCAGCTATAAGTAATCTCAGCAACCCAGAACCAAAATGCTGTGACAGATACTCCATAGATTTATATTACGTACTTCTGTCCACAAGAGATGAGCTATCAGAGGAACAAACCCAATGAACACACAAGTCTGATCACAGATAGATGTACACTGTACAGACATACTATCACATGTGACATAACAGCAAACAGCATAAGGTTCCTGTACCATATATTCACTCTGTCTCGCACTGTGGAAGAGAAGGAGAATATGACACACGGTCACGAGAACTGCATGCTGTATTCTGTTATGTTGCATTTGCTAGAGAGAGGGGGGAGAGATGGGGGAGAGAGGAGAGAGAGAAAGGAGAGAGAGAGAGAGAGAGAGAGAGAGAGAGAGGGGGAGAGAGAGAGGGGCAGAGAGAGAGGAGAGAGAGAGGGAGAGAGAGAGGAGAGAGATGGCGGGAGAGAGGAGAGAGAGAGAAAGGAGAGAGAGAGGAGAGAGAGAAAGAGGGAGAGAGAGAGAGGAGAGAGAGAGGGAGAGAGAGAGGAGAGAGGAGAGAGATGGCGGGAGAGAGGAGAGAGAGAGAAAGGAGAGAGAGAGAGGCGAGAGAGAGAGAGGGGGAGAGAGAGAGGAGAGAGAGAGGGAGAGAGAGGAGAGAGGAGAGAGGAGAGAGATGGCGGGAGAGAGGAGAGAGAGAGAAAGGAGAGAGAGAGAGAGAGAGAGAGAGAGGGGGAGAGAGAGAGGAGAGAGAAGAGAGAGAGGAGAGAGAGGGAGAGAGAGAGGAGAGAGAGGAGAGAGATGGGGGAGAGAGAGAGGAGAGAGAGAGAGGAGAGAGAGAGAGGGAGGGGAGAGAGGAGAGAGAGAGGGGGAGAGAGAGAGAGAGAGAGGAGAGAGGAGAGAGAGAGAGGCAGAGAGGGAGAGGAGAGAGAGAGGAGAGAGAGAGGCAGAGAGAGAGAGAGAGAGAGACAGAGGGAGAGAGAGAAATTGGCATATTAGCATATTGCCCAATATTTGGAACTAACGACTGATCACCCCAAAAGTGGAGACAAAATTGACCCAAATAATTACTGTGGGATATGCGTCAACAGCAACCTTGGGAAAATCCTCTGCATTATCATTAACAGCAGACTCGGCCAAAAATATCTTCAGTGAACAACATAAAACACCAAATAATGCATCCAGAGCAGAATTAGACCTATAAGGAAGCGATTCCCAAACCTTCCATTACAAAGCCATCACCTACAGAGAGATGAACCCGGAGAAGAGTCCCCTAAGCAAGCTGGTCCTGGGGCTCTGTTCACAAACACACCCTACAGAGCCCCAGGTTAGCAGCACAATTAGACCCAACCAAATCATGAGAAAACAAAAAGATAATTACTTGACACATTAGAAAGAATTAACAAAAAAACAGAGCAAACTAGAATGCTATTTGGCCTTAAACAGTAGCAGAATACCTGACAGTGGCAGAATACACAGTGGCAGAATACCACTGTGACTGACCCAAACTTAAGGAAAGCTTTGACTATGTACAGACTCAGTGAGCATAGCCTTGCTATTGAGAAAGGCCGCTGTAGGCAGACCTGGCTCTCAAGAGAAGACAGGCTATGTGCTCACTGCCCACAAAATGAGGTGGAAACTGAGCTGCACTTCCTAACCTCCTGACCAACGTATGACCATATTAGAGAGATATATTTCCCTCAGATTACACAGATCCACAAAGAATTCGAAAATACAAATCCAATTTTGTAAAACTCCCATACCTACTGGGTGAAATACCACAGTGTGACATCACAGCAGCAACATTTGTGACCTGTTGCCACGAGAAAAGGGCAACCAGTGAAGAACAAACACCATTGTAAATACAACCCATATTTATGCTTATTTATTTTCCCTTGTGCCCTTTAACCATTTGCACATCATTACAACACTGTATATAGACATAATATGACATTTGAAAATGTATTTAATCTTTTGAAACTTCTGTGAGTGTAATGTTTACTGTTCATTTCACTTTTGTATATTATCTACTTCACTTGCTTTAGTGAGTGAGTGAGTGAGTGAGGTGAGTGAGTGAGTGAGTGAGTGAGTGAGTGAGGTGAGTGAGTGAGTGAGTGAGTGAGTGAGTGAGTGAGTGAGTGAGTGAGTGAGTGAGTGAGTGAGTGAGTGAGTGAGTGAGTGAGTGAGTGAGTGAGTGAGTGAGTGAGTGAGTGAGTGAGTGAGTGAGTGAGTGAGGTGAGTGAGTGAGTGAGTGAGTGAGTGAGTGAGTGAGTGAGTGAGTGAGTGAGTGAGTGAGTGAGTGAGGTGAGTGAGTGAGTGAGTGAGTGAGTGAGTGAGTGAGTGAGTGAGATGCACTATATAAAGTAGGCTGCCATTTGGGACAGAACCTAAGATGTGTATTTGTGTTCTCCCTGCTTGTATTCAGAGTGGCATTTCAATTACAGAGTAGATGTATCCTGTTGTTGTGAAAACCATTTGGTCTCCTAGCCTCCTGTTTGCTCTGTTATTGTTGATTTCACTGTGATTTATGATCTATTTCACCTGATCTGGCACTTGCTTGTTAACATGTAGTTGGAAGTTTGGTTGGACTATGGAGAGAGTATGGGTGGAGTATGGAGGAAGTATGGGTGGAGTATGGAGGAAGGATGGGTGGAGTATGGAGGAAGTATGGGTGGAGTATGGAGGAAGTATGGGTGGAGTATGGAGGAAGTATGGGTGGAGTATGGTTGGAGGATGG
>NC_060181.1:96496337-96521337 GCF_021184085.1 Oncorhynchus gorbuscha | reverse complement strand
CTGGAAGGAGGTGGGGTGAGGTGGGGCTCAGAGTAAAGTCTGAACTGGCCTGGAAGGAGGTGAGGTGAGGTGGGGCTCAGAGTAAAGTCTGAACTGGCCTGGAAGGAGGTGAGGTGAGGTGGGGCTCAGAGTAAAGTCTGAACTGGCCTAGAAGGAGGTGAGGTGAGGTGGGGCTCAGAGTAAAGTCTGAACTGGCCTGGAAGGAGGTGGGGCTCAGAGTAAAGTCTGAACTGGCCTGAAAGGAGGTGGGGCTCAGAGTAAAGTCTGAACTGGCCTGAAAGGAGGTGGGGCTCAGAGTAAAGTCTGAACTGGCCTGGAAGGAGGTGGGGCTCAGAGTAAAGTCTGAACTGGCCTGGAAGGAGGTGGGGCTCAGAGTAAAGTCTGAACTGGCCTGAAAGGAGGTGGGGCTCAGAGTAAAGTCTGAACTGGCCTGAAGGAGGTGGGGCTCAATAGTTCTGTTCTGCCGTTTCTGTCTGGATACCATGTCCTTTCTACAGTAGCAGCAGGGCGAAACGGTCATATGACATTCTTGTTGTTGAGTGCTTGGTCTGGTTTCAGGTGTCAAATGTAATGAGGAATATAACACAAAGCACAAAGCTTGTCAATAAAACATCAGTAACTGACAATAGTGAACTGTATTGATTATGAACTGAAACCAGTGGAGAATAGGGATAATGCCTTCACAGACCTCAGTATTGATTATGGACTGAAACCAGTGGAGAATAGGGATAAGCCTTCACAGACCTCAGTATTGATTATGGACTGAAACCAGTGGAGAATAGAGAAAATGCCTTCACAGAACTCAGAATTGATTATGGACTGAAACCAGTGGAGAATAGGGATAATGCCTTCACAGAACTCAGAATTGATTATGGACTGAAACCAGTGGAGAATAGGGATAATGCATTCACAGAGTGGAGAATAGGGATAATGCCTTCACAGAACTCAGAATTGATTATGGACGGAACCCAGTGGAGAATAGGGATAATGAATTCACAGAGTGGAGAATAGGGATAATGCCTTCACAGACCTCAGTATTGATTATGGACTGAAACCAGTGGAGAATAGGGATAATGCCTTCACAGACCTCAGTATTGATTATGGACTGAAACAAGTGGAGAATAGGGATAATGCCTTCACAGAGTGGAGAATAGGGATAATGCCTTCACAGAACTCAGAATTGATTATGGACCGCAACCAGTGGAGAATAGGGATAATGCCTTCACAGACCTCAGTATTGATTATGGACTGAAACCAGTGGAGAATAGGGATAATGCCTTCACAGAGTGGAGAATAGGGATAATGCCTTCACATAACTCAGTATTGATTATGGACTGAAACCAGTGGAGAATAGGGATAATGCCTTCACAGAACTGAGAATTGATTATGGACTGAAACCAGTGGAGAATAGGGATAATGCCTTCACAGAACTCAGAATTGATTATGGACTGAAACCAGTGGAGAATAGGGATAATGCCTTCGCAGAGTGGAGAATAGGGATAATGCCTTCACAGAACTCAGAATTGACAGCTCCGGACAGACTGGACTAATTTCTTCCATGGCCAGTAGCCTTTAGCTATTATACACAGACAGACAATTATACACAGACAGACTATTATAGACAGACAGACTATTATACACAGACAGACTATTCCCTGTTCATTATATTCAGGGTGTTTGTTCCCTGTTCATTATATTCAGGGTGTTTGTTCCCTGTTCATTATATTCAGGGTGTTTGTTCCCTGTTCATTATATTCAGGGTGTTTGTTCCCTGTTCATTATATTCAGGGTGTTTGTTCCCTGTTCATTATATTCAGGGTGTTTGTTCCCTGGTCATTATATTCAGGGTGTTTGTTCCCTGTTCATTATATTCAGGGTGTTTGTTCCCTGGTCATTATATTCAGGGTGTTTGTTCCCTGTTCATTATATTCAGGGTGTTTGTTCCCTGGTCATTATATTCAGGGTGTTTGTTCCCTGTTCATTATATTCAGGGTGTTTGTTCCCTGGTCATTATATTCAGGGTGTTTGTTCCCTGGTCATTATATTCAGGGTGTTTGTTCCCTGGTCATTATATTCAGGGTGTTTGTTTATATTCAGGGTGTTTGTTCCTGTTCATTATATTCAGGGTGTTTGTTCCCTGGTCATTATATTCAGGGTGTTTGTTCCCTGGTCATTATATTCAGGGTGTTTGTTCCCTGTTCATTATATTCAGGGTGTTTGTTCCCTGTATTATTCAGGGTGTTTGTTCCCTGTATATCCAGGGTGTTTGTTCCCTGTTCATTATATTCTGGGTGTTTGTTCCCTGTTCATTATATTCTGGGTGTTTGTTCCCTGGTCATTATATTCAGGGTGTTTGTTCCCTGTATATTCAGGGTGTTTGTTCCCTGTTCATTATATACAGGGTGTTTGTTCCCTGTTCATTATATTCTGGGTGTTTGTTCCCTGTTCATTATATTCTGGGTGATTGTTCCCTGTACATTCTGGGTGATTGTTCCCTGTACATTCTGGGTGATTGTTCCCTGTACATTCTGGGTGATTGTTCCCTGTACATTCTGGGTGATTGTTCCCTGTACATTCTGGGTGATTGTTCCCTGTACATTCTGGGTGATTGTTCCCTGTACATTCTGGGTGATTGTTCCCTGTACATTCTGGGTGATTGTTCCCTGTACATTCTGGGTGATTGTTCCCTGTACATTCTGGGTGATTGTTCCCTGTACATTCTGGGTGATTGTCCCCTGTTCATTATATTCTGTCTGTTTGTTCCCTGTTCATTATATTCTGTCTGTTTGTTCCCTGTTCATTATATTCTGTCTGTTTGTTCCCTGGTCATTCTGGGTGATTGTTCCCTGTACATTCTGGGTGATTGTTCCCTGTACATTCTGGGTGTTTGTTCCCTCATTCATATTGTTCAGAGAATGCTTCTAAAGGGTCTAAATGCTTCTAAAGGGTCTAAATGCTTCTAAAGGGAGATCTGAGATCCATAAACTCTTTTCATTTACCCACATTCACTTAATGCTAGATGCACTTCAGTGTACAAAAGAAACACTGGAGATGAAGGGATCTTATAATTAGCTCGGTAGGGCCAAGCCAACACCTATGGAGACAGCATATTCCACAGCTTGGCAGACAAAAACGGAGATGGGACACAGATGCTGTAAATAATGATTAGTTACAACATTAAAAATGCATGTCTAAGTCAAACAGGGAACACGTTAATTTAACGGCCTACTAACTGCTTCCATTATTCTAATGAATAACAATACAGAAATAACTAAATCCCTGAACCTTCACCTTTATAACGCCAGGTAGCCATGGTAACTGGCTGGGATGAGGCGGTGCTCCTCCGTTACCAGGGAGCTAGGCATGATGAGACCTGAGAGTCAGAATAATGCTCAATGTGGAACTAAATGGTGTGACGGGGGTGTAGGAGGATGGGGGAGTAGGTGAAGACAGGGGTAAAAAAAAACAGGGAAGTGGAGACTAAGGTTTGCAGAGAAGAGACGGAGAGTATAAGGCAAGTAGCGGTAAACCGTAGCCTAGTTGCTCTCCGTGGTTCTGAAACGCATAAACTTCATGCAAGTAGAAAGCCGATACTGCAAACTTTAGGTCTGAAAGCTATAAAGCTGGTATTTCATAAAGCCAATAGAAAACCATTTTTACTTTACGGACTTTTCCTTGTCAACAGTGAACTGTGGTTGTTTTAGCTGTTAATTGTTAAACGTTTAGCTGTTAATTGAAGATACAAAAACCGACACCAAATCTATTTAAAAACATCCAACTAATAAAAATGTATTTATCTATCTCTTCCCAAATCCGATTTATTTCATTACTTTGATGAAATGTAATGCCATTCACACCTTGCAGATCTTTAAGGTAAAAACGTGTGAATCATACATTTCTCTAAACCGCGGATCTCATTCCAAACACTGCTTCACTAGCTACCGCTCAGTGAAGTTTCCCTCTATCGCTGGCTCTTCTCTTCCATCTCTGCCTCCACTAAAACTCCATGTTCCCGACACTCCAACATCATCTTACCGTATCTGCTTGACGTCCCAAACTGGTACAACACCGTCATGAAAAGCAACGCTCTCCATAGCTTCGGTTGCTTCATTTTTAGACAGACACCACCTAAAATACAACTATTGTCTGATGTACCAACACGATCCAATTCCTGTGCCGTTGGAGATAGAATCAAATCCCCATGTTTCTTCACCCAGCTACGGGCAGACCTTTAACGCGCTGGATTCACCGAAACAAAACGTTTCGCTAAAGTGCAATAACTGGGTTTGGCCAGAAAAAGAGAGGAAAAAAAAAATCAAACACACATACGACACAAGGGGCATCCAAACCCTTGAAATTCTGGAGCGGATTTGGGGAGCGGGAATCGCTCGGTCTGTGGTGGCGGGGACATTCATATTAAACATTCATATGGTGGGGGACCCGCAATGACGTCACAGGAGAACGCAGTGGACCGACGGTTAATGAGAGCTACACCTGTGACGGTTTCACCTGACCTTGTCAGATGACTTATATCAGAGCACAGCGGTGGGGAAATGGTCTCTATACGGTCTTTATCTTTGATTGTCAATGTTGGTTCTGCTTCTTTCTGTCCTATTTTTTTGGGATAGAGAAATTGATTCTCAGCCCACTTTTAGGTTAAGGGGTTAGTAGTTCATTCGAAAACTGCTTGACTTTTGCATGCGAGTCAAATAAGGTGCCGATTATATTCAGAGTGGTAAGCTTTACTCATACACCCCTAAATGAGCACCCCTCACCTGAGGCTGAGGTACATCTTTGAAGAATGTTCAAATGAAACAAGGCCACCAGGAAGGGGGGGGGGGTGGCTAACTGAAGAACACAAAGAGACAGAAAACGTGAAGTATTCAATATGTTCGATGTCCTTCCGCTTCCTACCACCTGCTGCCATGCAAACTAGGACGTAGGTTTCGTGGCTGTTTATACAAATTGACATGACAGCAGTGACACCTAGTGTCTGCTTGTCTGTACTGCATTGTCATTCATCGACAGAAGAAGTAAGATCTACACTTGAGCTAGTTTGCTACAGCCGGAAATAGTCCTGCAGCAGCAGACAGTGTGAATAAGGACAACTAATGAACATTCTTTGTAGGGGTTGATACATTTTACGTTGTGGAAATCAAGTCTGACATTTTAAAGTAGAAATTACAAACTTTAGAAACTTTCCTACACCTCCAGCTACTCTACACTACTCCAACTGTTTAACTCTACTCTTCTCCCACTACTCTACACTACTCCAATTACTCTAGCACAACTACTCTACTCCAACTACTCCACTCCAACTACTCCACTCCAACTACTCTACTCCAAACTCTAGTCCAACTACTCTAGTCCAACTACTCCACTCTACTACAATTACTCTAGTCCAACTACTCTACAACTACTCCACTCTACTACAACTACTCTAGTCCAACTACTCTACTATACTACAACTACTCTAGTCCAACTACTCTACAACTACTCCACTCTACTACAACTACTCTAGTCCAACTACTCTACTATACTACAACTACTCTAGTCCAACTACTCCACTCTACTCCAACAACTCTAGTCCAACTTCTCTACTCCAACTACTCTTGTCCAACCACTCTACTCTAATCCAACTACACTAGCACAACTACTCTACTCCAACTACTCTAGTCCAACTACTCTAGTCCAACTACTCCACTCTACTACAATTACTCTAGTCCAACTACTCTACAACTACTCCACTCTACTACAACTACTCTAGTCCAACTACTCTACTATACTACAACTACTCTAGTCCAACTACTCTACTCCAACAACTCTAGTCCAACTTCTCTACTCCAACTATTCTTGTCCAACCACTCTACTCTAATCCAACTACACTAGCACAACTACTCTACTCCAACTACTCTAGTCCAACTACTCTAGTCCAACTACTCCAACGACTCCATTACAACTACTCTACTCCTCTCCAACTACACTAGTCCATCTACAATCATCCAACTACTCTACTACAACTACTCTACTCAACTCCATCTACTCTACTCCAACTACTCTACTCCAACTACTGTAGTCCAACTACTCTACTCCAAACTACTCTACTACAACGACTCTACTCATCTCCATCTACTCTGGTCCAACTAATCTACTCCAACTATTCTAGTCCTACTACTCTACTCTAATACAACTACAACTACTCTACTCTTCTTCAAAGACTCTAGCCTAACTACTCTCCTCCAACTACTCTGGTCCAACTACTCTAGTCCAACTACTATAGTCCAACTACTCTCCTTCAACTACTCCTCCAACTACTCTACTACAACTATTATACTCTTCTCCAAATACTCTAGCCTAACTACTCTCCTCCAACTACTCTACTACAGCTACTCTATTTTATCCAACTACTCTATTCTACTACTCTACTCTATCCAAACTACTCTATCCAACTACTCTCCTCTACACCAACTACTCTACTCTATTCCAAATACTCTAGTCCAACTACTCTACACTCTTCCAACTACTCTACTCTACTCCTACTACTCTAGTCCAACTACTCTCCTCTACTCCAACTACTCTACTACAACTACTCTACTCTCCTCCAACTACTCTACTACAACTACTCTACTCTACTACAACTACTCTAGTCCAACTGCTCTACTAAACTACTCTACTATAACTACTCTACTCATCTCAAACTGCTCTAGTCCAACTACACTACTCCAACTACTCTACTCTACTACAACTACTCTACTCTTCTCCAAATACTCTAATCTAACTTCTCTCCAACTACTCTACTCCAGACCCTCTATTTTATCCAACTACTCTTTTCAACTTCTGTATTCTATCCAACTACACTACTACAACTGCTCTACTCTACTGCTCTACTCTATCCAACTTCTCTAGTCCAACTACTCCCCTCTACTCTATTCTACTCTACTCTACTCTACTCTACTCTACTCTACTCTACTCTACTCTACTCTACTCTACTCTACTCTACTCTACTCTACTCTACGACTCTACTCCATACAATTTTGCTAGTCCAACAACTCTCCTCTACTCCATCTGCTCTCCTCTACTCCAACTACTCTTGTCCAACTTCTCTTCTCCAACTACTCTACTATAACTACTCTACTCTACTACAACTACTCTACTCTACTCCGACTACTACTCTACTACAGGTAAACTTAGAATCATGTGCAACAACGTTCAGATAACCTTAGAATCATGTGCAACAACGTTCAGGTAACCTTAGAATCATGTGCAACAACGTTCAGGTAACCTTAGAATCATGTGCAACAACGTTCAGGTAACCTTAGAATCATGTGCAACAACGTTCAGGTAACCTTAGAATCATGTGCAACAACGTTCAGGTAACCTTAGAATCATGTGCAACAACGTTCAGGTAACCTTAGAATCATGTGCAACAACATAAACTTTATAGAAATTTGCTAATTATTAAGGTTTTGTTTTTATTTAAATTACTTTTTACTCTGGGGCGGCAGGGTAGCCTAGTGGTTAGAGCGTTGGACTAGTAACTGAAAGGTTGCAAGTTTGAATCCCCGAGCTGACAAGGTACAAATCTGTTGTCCTGCCCCTGAACAGGCAGTTAACCCAATGTTCCTAGGCCGTCATTGAAAATAAGAATTTGTTCTTAACTGACTTGCCTAGTAAAATAAAGGTAAAATAAAGATTATACTCTAAGTACTTTTTAAATGAGGTACGTTTGACTTTTCTTGTTATTTTTAATCCAGTACTCTTACTCGAGTCGAATATTTCAGTACTCTTTCCGCCCCTCGGTGGGCAGAGACAAAGGGACGCTGATTGATTATTACATAGGATGATATTAAAACCTAATCATCAAAGGTAAGCCGCTCACCACCAGCTGTACATCCCGAGGCTTGTTGTAAAGAACTTGACGATGACTACTCACATGAAGTCACTACTAAGATAAAGATGGTCTAGGTGTATTTCTTTTTTAGCATATTGTTTAAGGTTTGGGGTACGTGGCATAAGAATAACCACAGGTCATATGTTTGTTTGAAATATTATATTTTATGGGTTTGTTTATGCCACAGTGAAACTTTCCCAAGCAGTTGTGAAACTCTCTCTCTCTCTCTCTCTCTCCCTCTCTCTCTCTCCGTCTCTCTCTCTCTGTCTCTCTCTATCTTTCTCTCTCTCTCTCTCTCTCTCTCTCTCTCTCTCTCTCTCTCTCTCGAAACTCTCACCCTCCCTCTCTCTCTCTCTCTCTCTCTCTCTCTCTCTCTCTCTCTCTCTCTCTCTCTCTCTCTCTCTCTCTCTCTCTCTCTCTCTCTCTCTCTCTCTCTCTCTCTCTCTCTCTCTCCCTTTCTCTCTCTCCCCCCCTCTCTCACCCTCTCTCTCTCTCTCTCTCTCTGCCTCTCTCACCCTCTCTCTCTCTCTCTCTCTCTCTCTCTCTCTCTCTCTGCCTCTCTCTCCCTCTCTCTCTCCCTTCTTTTCCTTTTCACACACCGTGGCTCTCGTCTCGTGTGGTGGTTCACCTCTCTGGCATGTGTGTATGTGTGTTTTGTGGGTTGCTCGGCAGCGGGTGTGTGTTTTTGACCGATGACCTCCACTATGCCATCCACATCTCTCTATCACCATATCAAATGTCAGATGTCATGGCATTTCTGCTCTCTCTCTCTCTCTCTCTCTCTCTCTCTCTCTCTCTCTCTCTCTCTGTCTCTCTCTCTCTCTCTCTCTCTCTCTCTGTCTCTCTCTCTCTCTCTCTCTCTCTCTCTCTCTCTCTCTCTCTCTCTCTCTCTCTCTCTCTCTCTCTCTCTCTGTCTCTCTCTCTCTCTCTCTCTCTCTCTCTCTCTCTCTGTCTCTCTCTCTCTCTCTCTCTCTCTCTCTCTCTCTCTCTCTCTCTCTCTCTCTCTCTCTCTCTCTCTCTCTCTCTCTCGTCTCTCTCTCTCACCTCTCTCTCTCTCTCTCTCTCTCTCTCTCTCTCTCTCTCTCTCTCTCTCTCTCTCTCTCTCTCTCTCTCTCTCTCTCTCTCTCTCTCTCTCTCTCTCTCTCTCCCTCGAAACTCTCTCTCTCCCTCTCTCTCTCTCTCTCTCTCTCTCTCTCTCTCTCTCTCTCTCTCTCTCTCTCTCTCTCTCTCTCTCTCTCTCTCTCTCTCCTCTCTCTCTCCTCTCTCTCCTCTCTCTCTCTCTCTCTCTCTCTCTCTCTCTCTCTCTCTCTCTCTCTCTCTCTCTCTCTTCTCTCTCTCTCTGTCTCACACTCACTCTCACTCTGACTCCCTGTTTCTCTTTCTGTGTGTCTGTCTCTGTCTGTCTCTCTGTCTCGCTTTCTACCCCTCACCACCCCCTCTCTCTCTCTCTTTCCTACTCCCTCTTTCTTCCCATTTCACCTACTCTAAAGGGCCATCATAGCAGACTGGCTGACTGGCCCGACAGTCCAACATTTCCCAGCATGCCACTCTTCCAGGTCCAGGCAACTCCCACATGGTCTGCATTCCATAGGCCCCCTCTCTCTGTCTCTACCCCCTCTCTCTGTCTCTACCCCCTCTCTCTCTCTATCTCTCCCCCCTCTCTCTATCTCCCCCCTCTCTCTGTCTCTACCCCCTCTCTCTCTTTCTCTGTCTCTCTCTCTCTCTCTTTCTCCACAACCCTCTCAACCCTCTACCAGCCTGATACCAGCTGAAGCTGTCAACAGGAGGACCTATTGCCAGGATTGTGTATCCATGAGAATGAGAGGGGATAATTGTAAAATGTCAGACATTCAGACTGACTCTTCTAAAGTTCATTGGTCAGGTGCACACAGTCCAGTGAAATACAGTAGAGTTTTTTTTTGCTGTGGTCACTATACTGTAGTCGCTACACTCTTAGGGAAAGGGTTCCAAAAGGGTTCTTTGTCTGTCCCCATAGGATATAACCTGTTTTGGTTCCACATTAGAACCCTTTTTGGTTCCACATTAGAACCCTTTTTGGTTCCACATTAGAACCCTTTTTGGTTCCAGGTAGAACTCTTTTGGGTTCCCGAGTTGAAGCTTCTGTGTAAAGGTTTCTACATATAACTTAAATGGGTTCTACCTGGAACCAAAAAAAGGTTCCTCCAACTGTTCTCCTAGGTCCTAGATAGCACCATTTTTTTCTAAGTGTGTAGATACTTTTTTGTGACAGAAGAAACATGGCCCGACCGGCATGCGTGCAATATTGGTTCTGTGTGCCCTGTAGAAAGAACTAGAAAGCATTGGATTCATTCAGACGCGGTGTACATTTTACGACCGTTGGCAGTGGCACACGGCAGACTGGGCATAGCTCAGGGCTATATTAGGTTGAGAATATCTAGAGCACAGGTCAGTTTCTGTCCCTACTGTTTGGGGTTGCCAGGCAACCAAAGACCCTTACCTCTAAATGGGACATACTGTTTCTTGGTGTTTTTTTTTAAATCCCAAAATGGCACCCTATTCCCTATGTAGTGCACTACTTTTGACCAGTGTCCTGAGCTAATAGGTTTTGGATGTATCATGGGGGTTTATCATGTCCCCAGGGGGGAAATCACCCTGGGAAACTCCTGTCCTTTGACATATCAGTTTAATCCCATCTATCAGATGATATTTATAATGGCAACATTTGTGCCAATGTCTCACAGTTACATCCCATTTAGCCATGAGAATTCCCCTTAGGCGTTTAAAAAAAATAAAGAAAAGCTTTATAAAGCTGATTTCTGACTGTTATAGCAGGTTGCTAGGGTTCATTTCTATTTAAGTCAGTACACAGCAAACATGGATCCAATCAGTTCTTAGTGAGGTGTCTTAATAATGTTGGAACTGGTCCAATCCAGTCAGTTCTTAGTGAGGTGTCTTAGTGTTGGAACTGGTCCAATCCAGTCAGTTCTTAGTGAGGTGTGTTAGTGTTGGAACTGGTCCAATCCAGTCAGTTCTTAGTGAGGTGTGTTAGTGTTGGAACTGGTCCAATCCAGTCAGTTCTTAGTGAGGTGTCTTAGTGTTGGAACTGGTCCAATCCAGTCAGTTCTTAGTGAGGTGTCTTAGTGTTGGAACTGGTCCAATCCAGTCAGTTCTTAGTGAGGTGTCTTAGTGTTGGAACTGGTCCAATCCAGTCAGTTCTTAGTGAGGTGTCTTAGTGTTGGAACTGGTCCAATCCAGTCAGTTCTTAGTGAGGTGTCTTAGTGTTGGAATTGGTCCAATCCAGTCAGTTCTTAGTGAGGTGTCTTAGTGTTGGAACTGGTCCAATCCAGTCAGTTCTTAGTGAGGTGTCTTAGTGTTGGAACTGGTCCAATCCCCAGTCAGTTCTTAGTGAGGTGTCTTAATGTTGGAACTGGTCCAATCCAGTCAGTTCTTAGTGAGGTGTCTTAATGTTGGAACTGGTCCAATCCAATCAGTTCTTAGATTGGATTGGACCAGACCTTAGAATGTATTCATGTTCCAAAAATCGTTGGGGGGGGGGTACTCATATCCAGACTCAAGAAGAAACTAACGTCCGTGGTGGTGGCGTAGCGTTTGGCCGAAGCAAAGGAGTCTGGGTAGTCAGGCAAGCATGGTGCAAAGATATGCTAGGCACGACGCTAGATACTCAGTGTCGTCAGTAGAGGAGGAGAGAGAGTGTAGAGTGACACATACAGTGTTTGATTTGATTTTAGCTGCCAGTGGTGGGCAGGACTCCCACGAGTTACTTCATGTATGTTAATGAATTTGAGCTATGTAGCATATTGATTCCTTCTTGATGAATAAATAAAACAAAAATGTGTTGTTGTTTTCTCTGTAAATCTAGCCACCTAGCAATGTTATGAAGTTGGCTTTAAAGCTAGCCAGCTAGATAGGTTCCCAACCTCCCAACCCCATTACGGGGCAGCAGGTGACCTAGTGGTTAGAGCATTGGGCTAGCAGGTAATCTAGTGGTTAGAGCGTTGGGCTACCAGGTAACCTAGTGGTTAGAGCGTTGGGCTAGCAGGTAACCTAGTGGTTAGAGCGTTGGGCTAGCAGGTAACCTAGTGGTTAGAGCGTTGGGCTAGCAGTTAACCTAGTGGTTAGAGCGTTGGGCTAGCAGGTAACCTAGTGGTTAGAGCGTTGGGCTAGCAGTTAACCTAGTGGTTAGAGCGTTGGGCTAGTAACCGAGAAGTTGTTGGACCAAATCTCTGAGCTGACAAGGTAAAAATCTGTTGTTCTGCCCTTGAACAAGGCAGTTAACCCACTGTTTGTAAATAAGAAATTGTTCTTAATTTATCTGACTTGCCTAGTTAAATAAAAGTTCAATTTATTATTATTATTTTTTACAAGTTAGGGTACCTTGTCTAACTATTTCTCAGAAAGGAGGTCCTCGAGCGACACTCTGAACTGCCCCGAAAGGCAACAATATATCCATTTGTAGGGAACTCTTCAGATTGTTTGATCCATGAGGTGGAAGGAAACTAACAGTTGCTTTTTCTAAGTCTGTAGCGTCAGACAGAATTTTCAGAGTTAGCCATCCCTGTGATTGGGTAACTCATACTTCTATGGGTAATTAAACATGAGGGAGTTTATAAATGAATGAAAGGCAGCATTTCGACCCACGTGAGGGCCATCCTACTTTCTGATAGGGCAAGCAATAAGGAGTCCTACTTTCTGATAGGGCAAGCAACGATGAGTCCTACTTTCTGATAGGGCAAGCAATAAGGAGTCCTACTTTCTGATAGGGCAAGCAATAAGGAGTCCTACTTTCTGATAGGGCAAGCAACGATGAGTGCAAGACCTGTCACACATGATAAAACTAAGTGCACTGTGATAAACTGCCTCGAACTGTCATGTTTTGTCTTATATCATCTTGTCATTTTGCTTTTCCTTCTGTTCGTTTCCCCCTGCTGGTCTTATTAGGTTCGTTCCCTTTTTCTATCCCTCTCTCTCCCCCTCCCTCTCTCTCCTCTCTCTATCGTTCCGTTCCTGCTCCCAGCTGTTCCTATTCCCCTAATCATCATTTAGTCTTCCCACACCTGTTCCCGATCCTTTCCCCTGATTAGAGTCCCTATTTATTCCTTTGTGTTCCGCTCCTGTCCCGTCGGTTCCTTGTTTTGTATTCACCATGCTGTGATTGTGTTTCGCCCTGTCCTGTCGTGTTTTTTGCCTTCATCAGATGCTGCGTGTGAGCAGGTGTCTCTGTCTACTACGGCCTGCGCCTACCCGAAGCGACCTGCAGTCTGTGGCCGCTTCTCTTGTCATTCCCCTCTACAGACTAGAGGATTTCTGTTATTCCCTGTTTGGACTTGAATAAACTCTGTTTCTGTTAAGTCGCTTTTGGGTCCTCTATCACCTGCATGACAGAATTTATTTATTTTTTTTTTTTTTTTTTTTTTTTTTGAAGTCGCTGGGTCCATTACTTGGTCGGTTCCTTCTGTCATGCAGGTGATAGAGGACCCAAAAGCGACTTAACAGAAACAGAGTTTATTCAAGTCCAAACAGGGAATAACAGAAATCCTCTAGTCTGTAGAGGGGAATGACAAGAGAAGCGGCCACAGACTGCAGGTCGCTTCGGGTAGGCGCAGGCCGTAGTAGACAGAGACACCTGCTCACACGCAGCATCTGATGAAGGCAAAAAACACGACAGGACAGGGCGAAACACAATCACAGCATGGTGAATACAAAACAAGGAACCGACGGGACAGGAGCGGAACACAAAGGAATAAATAGGGACTCTAATCAGGGGAAAGGATCGGGAACAGGTGTGGGAAGACTAAATGATGATTAGGGGAATAGGAACAGCTGGGAGCAGGAACGGAACGATAGAGAGAGGAGAGAGAGGGAGGGGGAGAGAGAGGGATAGAAAAAGGGAACGAACCTAATAAGACCAGCAGGGGGAAACGAACAGAAGGAAAAGCAAAATGACAAGATGATATAAGACAAAACATGACAGTACCCCCCACTCACCGAGCGCCTCCTGGCGCTCTCGAGGAGGAACACTGGCGGCAACGGAGGAAATCATAGATCAAACGGTCCAGCACGTCCCGAGAAAGAACCCAACTCCTCTCCTCAGGACCGTAACGAAAAACGATAAAAAGGGAAACTAGGGTACTACTCTAAAAAAAAAAATGAGAACTAGGGACAGACTGAGACACAGCAAGGGCAGGAACAAGAACAGGAGAGATGCGATGGCAGGGAACAGACTGAGACCCAGCAAGACCAGGAGCAGAAGCAGAAAAAAATTACCAGACTTCTTCTGCGCGCAGTCTGAACACGCAGCCACGAAACGGCGCGTGTCACGCTCCTGAGTCGGCCACCAAAAGCGCTGGCGAATAGACGCAAGAGTGCCTCGAACACCGGGATGACCAGCTAACTTGGCAGAGTGAGCCCACTGAAGAACAGCCAGACGAGTGGAAACAGGAACGAAAAGGAGGTTACTAGGACAAGCGCGCGGCGACGCAGTGTGCGTGAGTGCTTGCTTAACCTGTCTTTCAATTCCCCAGACTGTCAACCCGACAACACGCCCATAAGGAAGAATCCCCTCGAGATCAGTAGAAGCCACAGAAGAACTAAACAGACGGGATAAGGCATCAGGCTTGGTGTTCTTGCTACCCGGACGGTAAGAAATCACAAACTCGAAACGAGCGAAAAACAACGCCCAACGAGCTTGACGGGCATTAAGTCGTTTGGCAGAACGGATGTACTCAAGGTTCTTATGGTCTGTCCAAACGACAAAAGGAACGGTCGCCCCCTCCAACCACTGTCGCCATTCGCCTAGGGCTAAGCGGATGGCGAGCAGTTCACGGTTACCCACATCATAGTTGCGCTCAGATGGCGACAGGCGATGAGAAAAATAAGCGCAAGGATGAACCTTATCGTCAGACTGGAAGCGCTGGGATAGAATGGCTCCCACGCCTACCTCTGAAGCGTCAACCTCGACAATGAATTGTCTAGTGACGTCAGGAGTAACGAGGATAGGAGCGGACGTAAAACGTTCTTTTAGAAGATCAAAAGCTCCCTGGGCGGAACCGGACCACTTAAAACACGTCTTGACAGAAGTAAGAGCTGTGAGAGGGGCAGCAACTTGACCGAAATTACGAATGAAACGCCGATAGAAATTAGCGAAACCTAAAAAGCGCTGCAACTCGACACGTGACCTTGGAACGGGCCAATCACTGACAGCTTGGACCTTAGCGGAATCCATCTGAATGCCTTCAGCGGAAATAACGGAACCGAGAAAAGTAACGGAGGAGACATGAAAAGAGCACTTCTCAGCCTTTACGTAGAGACAATTCTCTAAAAGGCGCTGTAGAACACGTCGAACGTGCTGAACATGAATCTCGAGTGACGGAGAAAAAATCAGGATATCGTCAAGATAGACAAAAACAAAAATGTTCAGCATGTCTCTCAGAACATCATTAACTAATGCCTGAAAAACAGCTGGCGCATTGGCGAGACCGAACGGCAGAACCCGGTACTCAAAATGCCCTAACGGAGTGTTAAACGCCGTTTTCCACTCGTCCCCCTCTCTGATGCGCACGAGATGATAAGCGTTACGAAGGTCCAACTTAGTAAAGCACCTGGCTCCCTGCAGAATCTCGAAGGCTGATGACATAAGGGGAAGCGGATAACGATTCTTAACCGTTATGTCATTCAGCCCTCGATAATCCACGCAGGGCGCAGAGTACCGTCCTTCTTCTTAACAAAAAGAACCCCGCCCCGGCCGGAGAAGAAGAAGGCACTATGGTACCGGCGTCAAGAGACACAGACAAATAATCCTCGAGAGCCTTACGTTCGGGAGCCGACAGAGAGTATAGTCTACCTCGAGGAGGAGTGGTCCCCGGAAGGAGATCAATACTACAATCATACGACCGGTGAGGAGGAAGGGAGTTGGCTCGGGACCGACTGAAGACCGTGCGCAGATCATGATATTCCTCCGGCACTCCTGTCAAATCGCCAGGTTCCTCCTGAGAAGTAGGGACAGAAGAAACGGGAGGGATGGCAGACATTAAACACTTCACATGACAAGAAACGTTCCAGGATAGGATAGAATTACTAGACCAATTAATAGAAGGATTATGACATACTAGCCAGGGATGACCCAAAACAACAGGTGTAAACGGTGAACGGAAAATCAAAAAAGAAATAGTCTCACTGTGGTTACCAGATACTGTGAGGGTTAAAGGTAGTGTCTCAAATTTGATACTGGGAAGATGACTACCATCTAAGGCAAACATGGGCGTAGGCTTGTCTAACGGTCTGAAAGGAATGTTATGTTTCCGAACCCATGCTTCGTCCATGAAACAACCCTCAGCCCCAGAGTCAATCAAGGCACTGCATGTAGCACCCGAACCGGTCCAGCGTAGATGGACCGACATAGTAGTACAAGATCTACATTTACATTTACATTTAAGTCATTTAGCAGACGCTCTTATCCAGAGCGACTTACAAATTGGTGCATTCAACTTATGACATCCAGTGGGACAGTCACTTAACAATAGTGCATCTAAAACTTAGGGGGGTGGGGTGAGAGGGATTACTTAACCTATCCTAGGTATTCCTTAAAGAGGTGGGGTTTCAGGTGTCTCCGGAAGGTGGTGATTGACTCCGCTGTCCTGGCGTCTAGATGAAGAGACCTGAGTAGTAGCGCTCACCAGTAGCCCTCCGCTTACTGATGGGCTCTGGCCTCTTACTGGACATGAATTAACAAAATGTCCAGCAACTCCGCAATAGAGGCACAGGCGGTTGGTGATCCTCCGTTCCCTCTCCTTAGTCGAGATGCGAATCCCTCCCAGCTGCATGGGCTCAGTCTCAAAGCCAGAGGAGGGAGATGGTTGTGATGCGGAGCAGGGAAACACCGTTGATGCGAGCTCTCTTCCACGAGCCCGGTGACGAAGATCTACCCGTCGTTCTATGCGGATGGCGAGAGCAATCAAAGAGTCCACATCTGAAGGAACCTCCCGGGAGAGAATCTCATCCTTAACCACTGCGTGGAGTCCCTCCAGAAAACGAGCGAGCAGCGCCGGCTCGTTCCACTCACTAGAGGCAGCAAGAGTGCGAAACTCAATAGAATAATCCGTTATGGACCGTTCACCTTGGCATAATGAAGCCAGGGCCCTAGAAGCCTCCCTACCAAAAACTGAACGGTCAAAAACCCGAATCATCTCCTCTTTAAAGTTCTGGAACTTGTTAGAGCAATCAGCCCTTGCCTCCCAGATAGCTGTGCCCCATTCTCGAGCCCGGCCAGTAAGGAGTGAAATGACGTAAGCAACCCGAGCTCTCTCTCTAGAGTATGTGTTGGGTTGGAGAGAGAACACAATCTCACACTGCGTGAGAAAGGAGCGGCACTCAGTGGGCTGCCCGGAGTAGCAAGGTGGGTTATTAACCCTAGGTTCTGGAGACTCGGCAGGCCAGGAAGTAACAGGTGGCACGAGACGTAGACTCTGGAACTGTCCAGAGAGGTCGGAAACCTGAGCGGCCAGGTTCTCCACGGCATGGCGAGCAGCAGACAATTCCTGCTCGTGTCTGCCGAGCATAGCTCCTTGGATCTTGACGGCAGTGTAACGAGCGTCTGAAGTCGCTGGGTCCATTCCTTGGTCGGTTCCTTCTGTCATGCAGGTGATAGAGGACCCAAAAGCGACTTAACAGAAACAGAGTTTATTCAAGTCCAAACAGGGAATAACAGAAATCCTCTAGTCTGTAGAGGGGAATGACAAGAGAAGCGGCCACAGACTGCAGGTCGCCGGGTAGGCGCAGGCCGTAGTAGACAGAGACACCTGCTCACACGCAGCATCTGATGAAGGCAAAAAACACGACAGGACAGGGCGAAACACAATCACAGCATGGTGAATACAAAACAAGGAACCGACGGGACAGGAGCGGAACACAAAGGAATAAATAGGGACTCTAATCAGGGGAAAGGATCGGGAACAGGTGTGGGAAGACTAAATGATGATTAGGGGAATAGGAACAGCTGGGAGCAGGAACGGAACGATAGAGAGAGGAGAGAGAGGGAGGGGGAGAGAGAGGGATAGAAAAAGGGAACGAACCTAATAAGACCAGCAGGGGGAAACGAACAGAAGGAAAAGCAAAATGACAAGATGATATAAGACAAAACATGACACGAACGGCTTTAATGAAGTGGCAGCCGCATTCATGTAGATGTCACCATAGTCTAGGACAGGAAGGAACGTCGACTGAATGGTCGGAATTCTGTATAGCGAGAGGCGTGGTCTATTTCTATAGAAGTCCATTTTTTATTCTCAACTTAGTTAGTCAACTCATCAATATGCTTTAAAAAAAATACAGCTTTTCATCCAAATGATATTTATAACTGGAGACACGATCAATGTGGGCACCATCCAAATGACATACGCCTCAATCATTATAATAATTGTTGTATTGTCTAGAAGACAACATATACTTGCCTGCTGTTATACTGAATAAGACTCCCATTCCTTTCCATCTTATTCAGACTTTAGCAGAGATGTTGTCACGCGGAGCAGAACAGGTGAACCAAAGAGCAGACTCAGACGAGGAGACTGGGATTTATTTATTGAAACACAGGGGGAAGATGGGGTGCAGGCCAGGGGAAGCTCGGGAGGGTTGAAGGAAGCCGGGTGCAGAGGCTGAGGCTGGAGTTGGGAGTTGGGTAGGTCCGGAGAGGAATCCAAGGACGCAGAGGAGTGGGCGGTCCAGGACAGAGTAGCAGGACTGAAGACGTGGGACTGGAGACAGGGGCCAAAGTCAGAGCGGGTAGAACTGTAGCGGAGAGGAAAACAGCTTTGGGCAAGGGAAAACAGGCATAACAGGCATAACAGGATTTAAACAGGAACAAACGGATAGAAAAACGCAGACTGACTGAGTTATGATCTGTGGAAGAGGCAGGGCTGAATATTTGTAGAGGTCTTGATTATGGAACAGGTTGCAGCTGGTGGGGATCTGCTCTGTCTCCAGCACACCTGTCTCCGCCCACACAATCACACAGAGGAAGAGGGAGAGAGCACTTGGGGAGTGGCGGCAGGTTAAGGAGATAGAATGAGGACGTGGCAGGAGCAGATGCACGGAAGCAGAAGTTTATTTTCAAAAAAGAACCACCAGTCAGGAGGTTACAGACTGCTGAAGAGGTTATGTATGCAGTTAAAGACTTGCTTTAAAATGTCACCTGGTACCTTGTGATAACATCATGTTATTTGTGTATCAATTATGATACAATTTATTATGATAAATAAAGGTAAAATAAATGATGCCATGATATGTGCCTGTATTGATCATGTGTGTTATGATACAATGTACCATGTTATAATTTAGATGTAATATCCTAGGCATTATTATTACATTATTATATGTTATTGCATTACAGTGCCTTGCAAAAGTATTCATCCCCCTTGGTGTTTTTCCTATTTTGTTGCATTACAACCTGTAACATAAATAGATTTACATTTGGATTTCATGTAATGGACTTACACAATATAGTGGTGAAGTGAAAAAAAAAAAAAAAACTTGTTTCAAAAAAATTAAACAACGAAAAAATGGAGAACTGCAAAAGTGGTGCGTGCATATCTATTCAACCCCTTTACTATGAAGCCCCTAAATAAGATCTGGTTACCAATTACCTTCAGAAGTCACATAATTAGTTAAATAAATTCCACCTGTGTGCACTCTAAGTGTTACATGATCTCAGTATATAGACACCTGTTCTGAAAGGCCCCAGAGTCTGCAACACCACTAAGCAAGGGGCACCACCAAGCAAGCGGCACCACCAAGCAAGCGGCACCATGAAGACCAAGGAGCTCTCCAAACAGGTCAGGGACAAAGTTGTGGAGAAGTACAGATCAGGGTTGGGTTATAAAAAAAATATCAGAAACTTTGAACATCCCACAGAGCAACATTAAATCTATTATTAAAAAATGGAAAGAATATGGCACCACAACGAACCTGCCAAGAGAGGGCCGCCAACCAAAACTCACAGACCAGGCAAGGAGGACTATAATCAGAGAGGCAACAAAGCGACCAAAGATAACCCTGAAGGAGCTGCAAAGCTCCACATGGGAGATTGGAGTATCAAATCATAGAAAAACAACAGAATGCCCACCCCAACTCACGCCCTGACCAACTAAAATAAAGACATGAAAAAGGAACTAAGGTCAGGACGTGACACCAACTTGAAGGAGCTGGAGCAGTTTTGCCTTGACGAATGATGTGCCAAGCTTATAGAGACATACCCCAAGATACTTGCAGCTGTAATTGCTGCAAAAGGTGGCTCTAACAAAGTACTGACTTTGGGGGGTGAATAGTTATACACGCTCAAGTTTTCTGTTTTTTTGTGTCTTATTTCTTACAACTGTCAGAATGACACCCTCATTAAAATGACAAATCAACAGGTGTGCTTATATAACATATGCAGAAAAATATACGTATTTTTTATTACGTATAATTAGGCATCATGTTTATGATTCAAGGTTGCAGATGAGTTTAGAAAAATGCTAAATTTGCCAACAACCAGAGGGGAGGATCCACCTCTGACTTTTCAGACTCCTCATTTAGCCTCCTCAGCCTCTGTCTCCTCAGCCTCTGCCTCCTCAGCCTCTGCCTCCTCAGCCTCTGTCTCCTCAGCCTCTGTCTCCTCTGCCTCTGTCTCCTCTGCCTCTGTCTCCTCAGCCTCTGTCTCCTCAGACTCCTCATTCAGCCTCCTCAGCCTCTGTCTCCTCAGCCTCTGTCTCCTCTGCCTCTGTCTCCTCAGCCTCTGTCTCCTCAGACTCCTCATTCAGTCTCCCCAGTCTTTGTCTCCTCAGCCTCTGTCTCCTCAGACTCCTCATTCAGCCTCCTCAGCCTCTGTCTCCTCAGCCTCTGTCTCCTCTGCCTCTGTCTCCTCAGCCTCTGTCTCCTCAGACTCCTCATTCAGCCTCCTCAGCCTCTGTCTCCTCAGCCTCTGTCTCCTCTGCCTCTGTCTCCTCAGCCTCTGTCTCCTCAGACTCCTCATTCAGTCTCCCCAGTCTTTGTCTCCTCAGCCTCTGTCTCCTCAGACTCCTCATTCAGCCTCCTCAGCCTCTGTCTCCTCAGCCTCTGTCTCCTCCGACTCCTCATTTAGCCTCCTCAGCCTCTGTCTCCTCAGCCTCTGTCTCCTCAGCCTCTGTCTCCTCTGCCTCTGTCTCCTCAGCCTCTGTCTCCTCAGACTCCTCATTCAGCCTCCCCAGTCTTTGTCTCCTCAGCCTCTGTCTCCTCAGACTCCTCATTCAGCCTCCTCAGCCTCTGTCTCCTCAGCCTCTGTCTCCTCAGCCTCTGTCTCCTCAGCCTCTGTCTCTTCAGCCTCTGTCTCCTCAGTCTTTGTCTCCTCTGCCTCTGTCTCCTCAGCCTCCTCATTCAGCCTCCCTAGCCTCTGTCTCCTCAGCCTCCTCTTTCAGCCTCCTCTGCCTCTGTCTCCTCAGCCTCTGTCTCCTCAGACTCCTCATTCAGACTCCTCATTCAGCCTCCCCAGTCTTTGCCTCCTCTGCCTCTGTCTCCTCAGACTCCTTGTTCAGCCTCTGTCTCCTCAGCCTCCTTATTCAGCCTCCTCAACCTCTGTCTCCTCAGCCTCTGACTCCTCAGCCTCCTTATTCAGCCTCCTCAGCCTCTGTCTCCTCAGCCTCTGACTCATCAGCCTCCTTATTCAGCCTCCTCAGACTCTATCTTCTCATTCTCTGCCTCCTCAGCCTCTGTCTCCTCAGCCTGTTTCAGTCTCCTCAGCCTGTTTCAGTCTCCTCATTCAGCCTCCTCAGCCTCTATCTCCTCAGTCGCTATGTCCTCAGCCTCTGTCTCCTCAGCCTCCTTATTCAGCCTCCTCAGACTCTGTCTCCTCAGCCTTTGTCTCCTCAGCCTCTGTCTCCTCAGACTCCTTATTCAGCCTCCTCGGCCTCTGTCTCCTCAGCCTCTGTCTCCTCAGCCTCTGTCTCCTCATCCTGTTTCAGTCTCCTCATTCAGCCTCCTCAGCATTGGTCTCCTCAATGCTATCTCCTCAGCCTCTATCTTGCAGGATCGAATCCCCGAGCTGACAAGGTAAATATCTGTTGTTCTACCTCTGAACAAGGCATTTAACCCACTGTTCCCCAGTAGGCTGTCATTGTAAATTAGAATTTGTTCTTAACTGACATGTCTCGTTGAATAAAGGCAGAATTTTTTTCAAATACTGTCAAGAGGTCACGTAACAGCTGGTGCATGTTACCATCAAGGACAGAGAGGTCACATGACACTTCTAATGGCTGGTGCATGTTACCATCAAGGACAGAGAGGTCACATGACTATTGTAATGGCTGGTGCATGTTACCATCAAGGACAGAGAGGTCACATGACTATTGTAATGACTGGTGCATGTTCCCATCAAGGACAGAGAGGTCACATGACTATTGTAATGACTGGTGCATGTTCCCATCAAGGACAGAGAGGTCACATGACTATTGTAATGGCTGGTGCATGTTGCCATCAAGGACAGAGAGGTCACATGACTATTGTAATGACTGGTGCATGTTCCCATCAAGGACAGAGAGGTCACATGACTATTGTAATGGCTGGTGCATGTTCCCATCAAGGACAGAGAGGTCACATGACTATTGTAATGGCTGGTGCATGTTACCATCAAGGACAGAGAGGTCACATGACTATTGTAATGGCTGGTGCATGTTACCATCAAGGACAGAGAAGTCACATGACACTTCTAATGGCTGGTGCATGTTCCCATCAAGGACAGAGAGGCCTAGTGCCTAATGCTATTAACCAGCAATGCCTTTTAACTTGTGCATTTTCTATTCCAACTCAAAACTCCCTACAGCTGCAGTGCTCCTTGCTTCGTGTTTAAGAAAATTACACATTTTCTATCATAAAATGAGGCCTCCCTGATAAATGTGAGTTTTACCCGCCCATTATCACCCCATGGTCCAATGTGTAGGAGATGAGACTGGGGGTGTATTTTCTGCTTCCTTGACAGGTCCCCTCTTGGGCCATGCAGTGACTAAGATTAGACTAACAGGCTAACAATAGCTGTGACACCAGCAGCTGAGACACACACACACACACACACACACACACACACACACACACACACACACACACACACACACACACACACACACACACACACACACACACACACACACACACACACACACACACACACACACACACACACACACACACACACACACACACACACACACACACACACACACACACAACAACAACAACAGCAGCAGCTGAGCTGTATTTTAGTGTGTGAAGCGTAATGACTCACTTGTATTGGCATGTGATAACTTAAATAGCAATGAGAAGCAATGAGTTTCAAAATCCTTGGTGTCCACATCACCAACGAACTGTCACGGTCCAAACACAACAAGACAGTCGTGAAGAGGGCACAACAATGATTTTTCCCCATCAGGAGACTGAACATTTTTTGGCATGGGTCCTCAAATCCTCAAAATGTTCGACAGCTGCACCATCGAGAGCATCCTGACCGGTTGCATCACCGCCTGGTATCGCAACTATTGGGCATCTGACCATAAGGCGCTACAGAGGGTGGTGCGAACGGCCCAGTACATCACTGGGGCCAAGCTTCCTGCCATTCAGGACCTCTATACCAGGCGGTGTCAGAGGAAGGCCCTATAGAGGGTGGTGCGAACGGCCCAGTACATCACTGGGGCCAAGCTTCCTGCCATTCAGGACCTCTATACCAGGCGGTGTCAGAGGAAGGCCAAAAAATGGTCTAAGACTCCAATCACCACAGTTATAGACTGTTCTCTTTTCTACCGGACGGCAAGCGGTACCGGAGTGCCAAATCTTGGAACAAAAGTCTCCTCAGCTTCTACACCTCAAGCCATAAGACTCCTGAACAACAAAACAAATGGCCACCGGACTATTTACATTGACCCCCGATCCCCGTTTGTTTTTACACTGCTGCTACCTGCTGTTTACTATCTATGTGTAGTCACTTTACCCCTACCTACATATTTAATTTTATTTAACCAGGCAAGTCAGTTAAGAACATATTCTTATTTTCAATGACGGCCTGGGAACAGTGTGTTAACTGCCTGTTCAGGGGGAGAACGACAGATTTGTACCTTGTCAGCTCTGGGGTTTGAACTCGCAACCTTCCGGTTACTAGTCCAACGCTCTAACCACTAGGCTACGCAGCCGCCCCATATTAACCTCTAGGCTACGCAGCCGCCCCATATTACCTTAACTTCTGTATCTGTTTATCATCTAAAGTCCATTAAATCAAATCAAATCAAATGTATTTATATAGCCCTTCTTACATCAGCTGATATCTCAAAGCGCTGTACAGGAACCCAGCCTAAAACCCCAAACAGCAAGCAATGCAGGTGTAGAAGCACGGTGGCTAGGAAAAACTCCCTAGAAAGGCCAAAACCTAGGACGAAACCGAGAGAGGAACCAGGCTATGTGGGGTGGCCAGTCCTCTTCTGGCTGTGCCGGGTGGAGATTATAACAGAACATGGCCAAGATGTTCAAATGTTCATAAATGACCAGCATGGTCGAACAATAATAAGGCAGAACAGTTGAAACTGGAGCAGCAGCACGGCCAGGTGGACTGGGGACAGCAAGGAGTCATCATGTCAGGTAGTCCTGAGGCATGGTCCTAGGGCTCAGGTCCTCCGAGAGAGAGAAAGAGAGAAAGAGAGAATTAGAGAGAGCACACTTAAATTCACACAGGACACCGAATAGGACAGGAGAAGTACTCCAGATATAACAAACTGACCCTAGCCCCCCGACACATAAACTACTGCAGCATAAATACTGGAGGCTGAGACAGAAGGGGTCAGGAGACACTGTGGCCCCATCCGAGGACACCCCCGGACAGGGCCAAACAGGAAGGATATGACCCCACCCACTTTGCCAAAGCACAGCCCCCACACCACTAGAGGGATATATTCAACCACCAACTTACCATCCTGAGACAAGGCTGAGTAAAGCCCACAAAGATCTCCGCCACGGCACAACCCAAGGGGGGGGGGGGCAACCCAGACAGGATGACCACATCAGTGAATCAACCCACTTAGGTGACGCACCCCCTCCAAGGACGGTATGAGAGAGCCCCAGTAAGCC
>NC_060181.1:96446337-96493837 GCF_021184085.1 Oncorhynchus gorbuscha | reverse complement strand
TTATTATTATTATTGTTATTATTATCATTATTATTATTATTAATATTATTATTATTATTATTATTATTATTATTATTATTATTATTATTGTTATTATTATTATTATTGTTATTATTATTATTATTAATATTATTATTATTAATATTATTATTATTATAAGTCACCTGGCTATAAGTCACCTGGCTATAAGTCACCTGGCTATAAGTCACCTGGCTATAAGTCACCTGGCTATAAGTCACCTGGCTATAAGTCACTTGTTTTATCTCATATTTTAACAGACTACGCAGACATACCTTTCGGCTTGTGCCTCCAACAGTGCGTGTGTTTTCTATATGCGTTCCACAGCCCGTAGAGAGACATCCCATTTTGTGATACATTTTAGTCCAATGCAAGGGTTTTCAGAGCTGTTAATAATAGATGTTTGTTGGATTGGATTGTCTCTCCGTTACTGCAACAGCTGGTAGGGTCTATCTCCTTCAAGGCCTCTGTGGGGGGGGGGGTGCATGAAAGGATGCCGTGAAGAAGGGGGAATGAGTGGGGAACGAGGGGGGGTGAGGGAGAGGCAAAATACTGTGGAATTGGAAGGAAAGGTTGAGAAGGTTGGGGGTGGAATGCTCAGCTGCTGTGTAACACTGACCTCAGATCAGCTCGGGGTTGGTAGTCATACAGAGTCTCAGAATAGGAATTCTGATCAGATCAGGTCTGTTCTGTACCCTGGTTTACCAGACCTGGTAGAGACTGATCTTAGATCAGGTATTAGAACACACTGTGTAACTCTGTTCCATAAACTCCCCCTTGGCTGGGTGTGAGCTCTGAAGGGGTATTATCGCAGATGGTAAAATCAGACGCATTGCACTTGTAGCCGTCAATCGTTTCCTCTGGGATCCTGCATACAAATAGCCTGGACTGCCAACCATTACACACACTAAACAAGACTCTATTCCTGTAGTCAGAGAGAGAGAGAGACTGTGGAAGGGTCCAGACTAGTCCTGTAGTCACAGAGAGAGACTGAGGAAGGGTCCAGACTCTATTCCTGTAGTCAGAGAGAGAGACTGTGGAAGGGTCCAGACTAGTCCTGTAGTCACAGAGAGAGACTGAGGAAGGGTCCAGACTCTATTCCTGTAGTCACAGAGAGAGACTGAGGAAGGGTCCAGACTCTATTCCTGTAGTCACAGAGAGAGACTGAGGAAGGGTCCAGACTCTATTCCTGTAGTCACAGAGAGAGACTGAGGAAGGGTCCAGACTCTATTCCTGTAGTCACAGAGAGAGACTGAGGAAGGGTCCAGACTCTATTCCTGTAGTCAGAGAGAGAGACTGTGGAAGGGTCCAGACTCTATTTCTGTAGTCAGAGAGAGAGACTGTGGAAGGGTCCAGACTCTATTCCTGTAGTCAGAGAGAGAGAGAGACTGTGGAAGGGTCCAGACTCTATTCCTGTAGTCAGAGAGAGAGACTGTGGAATGGTCCAGACTCTATTCCTGTAGTCAGAGAGAGAGACTGTGGAAGGGTCCAGACTCTATTCCTGTAGTCAGAGAGAGAGACTGAGGAAGGGTCCAGTCTGTTGTTCCAACAGTGTAAAGTCTGCTGTTCCAACAGTGTAAAGTCTGCTGTTCCATCAGTGTAAAGTATGTTGTTCCATCAGTGTAAAGTCTGCTGTTCCAACAGTGTAAAGTCTGCTGTTCCATCAGTGTAAAGTCTGTTGTTCCAACAGTGTAAAGTCTGCTGTTCCATCAGTGTAAAGTCTGTTGTTCCAACAGTGTAAAGTCTGCTGTTCCATCAGTGTAAAGTCTACTGTTCCAACAGTGTAAAGTCTGTTGTTCCATCAGTGTAAAGTCTGTTGTTCCAACAGTGTAAAGTCTGTTGTTCCATCAGTGTAAAGTCTGCTGTTCCAACAGTGTAAAGTCTGTTGTTCCATCAGTGTAAAGTCTGATGTTTCAACAGTGTAAAGTCTGCTGTTCCATCAGTGTAAAGTCTGTTGTTCCATCAGTGTAAAGTCTGTTGTTCCAACAGTGTAAAGTATGCTGTTCCATCAGTGTAAAGTCTGTTGTTCCAACAGTGTAAAGTCTGCTGTTCCATCAGTGTAAAGTCTGCTGTTCCATCAGTGTAAAGTCTACTGTTCCAACAGTGTAAAGTCTGTTGTTCCATCAGTGTAAAGTCTGTTGTTCCAACAGTGTAAAGTCTGTTGTTCCATCAGTGTAAAGTCTGCTGTTCCAACAGTGTAAAGTCTGTTGTTCCATCAGTGTAAAGTCTGCTGTTCCAACAGTGTAAAGTCTGCTGTTCCAACAGTGTAAAGTCTGCTGTTCCAACAGTGTAAAGTCTGCTGTTCCAACAGTGTAAAGTCTGCTGATCCAACAGGCACAAACAGGGAGGAAAAGGGCTGCATTTGAATCTGTTTAAACTCAAATTGTAACTTTACTTTAATCCCTCCCTCCCTCCCTCCCTCCCACCCACACACCCACCTCCCTCCCACCCTCTCTCTCTCTCTCTCTCTCTCTCTCTCTCTCTCTCTCTCTCTCTCTCTCTCTCTCTCTCTCTCTCTCTCTCTCTCTCTCCCCTCCCACCCTCCCTCCCACCCTCCCTCCCTCCCTCCCTCCCACCTCCCTCCCTCCCCCCTCCCACCTCCCTCCCTCCCTCCAGACTGCAGGAGGAGATCCACCAGAGGGAAGAGGCAGAGAACAACCTGTCTGCCTTCAGAGCTGTGAGTCACACTTTCCCTCTAATTCTCTCTCTCTTTGTCTGCCTTCAGAGCTGTGAGTCACACTTTCCCTCTAATTCTCTCTCTCTTTGTCTGCCTTCAGAGCTGTGAGTCACACTTTCCCTCTAATTCTCTCTCTCTTTGTCTGCCTTCAGAGCTGTGAGTCACACTTTCCCTCTAATTCTCTCTCTCTTTGTCTGCCTTCAGAGCTGTGAGTCACATTTTCCCTCTAATTCTCTCTCTCTTTGTCTGCCTTCAGAGCTGTGAGTCACACTTTCCCTCTAATTCTCTCTCTCTTTGTCTGCCTTCAGAGCTGTGAGTCACACTTTCCCTCTAATTCTCTCTCTCTTTGTCTGCCTTCAGAGCTGTGAGTCACACTTTCCCTCTAATTCTCTCTCTCTTTGTCTGCCTTCAGAGCTGTGAGTCACACTTTCCCTCTAATTCTCTCTCTCTTTGTCTGCCTTCAGAGCTGAGTCACACTTTCCCTCTAATTCTCTCTCTCTTTGTCTGCCTTCAGAGCTGTGAGTCACACTTTCCCTCTAATTCTCTCTCTCTTTGTCTGCCTTCAGAGCTGTGAGTCACACTTTCCCTCTAATTCTCTCTCTCTTTGTCTGCCTTCAGAGCTGTGAGTCACACTTTCCCTCTAATTCTCTCTCTCTCTTTGTCTGCCTTCAGAGCTGTGAGTCACACTTTCCCTCTAATTCTCTCTCTCTTTGTCTGCCTTCAGAGCTGTGAGTTACACTTTCCCTCTAATTCTCTCTCTCTTTGTCTGCCTTCAGAGCTGTGAGTCACACTTTCCCTCTAATTCTCTCTCTCTTTGTCTGCCTTCAGAACTTTCTCTCTTTCCAAATGATCAATGATCAACATGCTGTCAGGTTAGATCATTGATGACAGTACCGAGTGTGATACCAACATGAAATGAAGCTGCAATTATTAACTAGAATAACTTCTGAGTGTCTCTCTCAATATCTCTCTGTCTCTCTTTCTCTCTCTTTATCTCTCTGTCTCTCTCTCTGTCTATCTCTGTGTCTCTCTGTCTCTCTCTCTCTCTCGCGCTCTCTGTCTATCTCTGTGTCTCTCTGTCTCTCTCTCTCTCTCTCTCTCTCTCTCTCTCTCTCTCTCTCTCTCTCTCTCTCTCTCTCTCTCTCTCTCTCTGTCTCTCTGTCTCTCTGTCTCTCTGTCTCTCTGTCTCTCTCTCTCTCTCTCTCTCTCTCTCTCTCTCTCTCTCTCTCTCTCTCTCTCTCTCTCTCTCTCTCTCTCGCCCCCCCTCTCTCTCTCTCTCTCTCTCTCTCTCTCTCTCTCTCTCTCTCTCTCTCTCTCTCTCTCTCTCTCTCTCTCTCTCTCTCTCCCCTCTCTCTCCTCTCTGTCTGCCTCTCTCTCTCTGTCTCTCTGTCTCTCTCTCTGTCTCTCTCTCTGTATCTGTGTCTGTATGTCGGCTCTCATCTTGGGAAAGGCCTTATACTGAAACATCAATACTAAACGTCAACTCTATCCCCTGTTTTTGTTCTGTTTCTCTAGGACGTGGACTCTGCCACTCTGGCTAGGCTGGACCTGGAGAGACGCATTGAGAGTCTACAGGAGGAGATCGCCTTCCTCAAGAAGATCCACGAGGAGGTTAGTGTGGTCCTGCATGGCCTTCTGAGACAATTCCTAACTCCTTTTCACACAACTGTGCCAAACCCGGCCAAACTGAACTGGGCCGGCCTGTTGAGGCTTCTACCATAGTTGCTCAAACCATGCTACAAGGTTAATGTGAACAGAACATATCAAACCAGCACATTTTGCTGTGGAAACAGGAGATAGGATCCTGCCATTGGGCCATTCTGGCTCGGACAAGACTTATTTACAGTAAAGTGCAAGCCATCAGTGTCAGTTCCCCTGCCTTCTTTCTCACATCCTACCCTTCAATACACTGAAGGTGTATTGTACTCCCAGCTACTGTACTCCCAGTGGCTATACCTACTAGCTACTATACTCCCAGCTACTGTACTCCCAGTGACTATACCTACTAGCTACTATACTCCCAGCTACTATATTCCCAGCTACTGTGCTCCCAGTGACTATACCTACTAGCTACTATACTCCCAGCTACTGTGCTCCCAGTGGCTATACCTCTCAGCTACTGTACTCTCAGCTACTATACTCTCAGCCAGGGTTTTGACCTGTCTATATGAATTAGGAGCCAGGGTTTTGTCCTGTCTATATGTGGTAGGAGCCAGGGTTTTGTCCTGTCTGTATGTCGTAGGAACCAGGGTTTTATCCTGTCTATATGTGGTATAGAACCAGGGTTCTATACCTACTAGCTACTATACTCCCAGCTACTATACTCCCAGTGACTATACCTACTAGATACTATACTCCCGGCTACTATACTCTCAGCTACTGTACTCCCAGTGACTATACATACTAGCTACTATATTCCCAGCCACTGCACTTCCAGCTACTGCACTCCCAGTGACTATACCTACTAGCTACTATACTCCCAGCTACTGTACTCCCAGTGACTATACCTACTAGCTACTATACTCCCAACTACTGTACTCCCAGCTACTGTACTCCAGGTGACTATACTTACTAGCTGCTATACTCCCAGCTACTATACTCTCAGCTACTGTACTCCCAGTGACTATACCTACTAGCTACTATACTCCCAGCTACTATACTCTCAGCTACTGTACTCCCAGCTACAATACTCCCAGTGGCTATACCTACTAGCTACTATACTCCCAGCTACTGTACTCCCGGTGACTATACCTACTAGCTACTATACTCCCAGCTACTATACTCTCAGCTACTGTACTCCCAGTGACTATACCTACTAGCTACTATACTCCCAGCTACTATACTCTCAGCTACTGTACTCCCAGTGACTATACCTACTAGCTACTATACTCCCAGCTACTATACTCTCAGCTACTGTACTCTCAGCTAATATACTCCCAGTGACTATACCTACTAGCTACTATACTCCCAGCACTATACTCTCAGCTACTGTACTCCCAGTGACTATACCTACTAGCTACTATACTCCCAGCTACTATACTCCCGGCTACTGTACTCACAGTGACTATACCTACTACCTACTATACTCCCAGCTACTGTACTCCCAGCTACTGTACTCCCAGTGACTATACCTACTAGCTACTATACTCTGAGCTACTATACTCTCAGCTACTGTACTCCCAGCGAATATACTCCCAGTGACTATACTAGCTACTATACTCCCAGCTACTATACTCCCGGCTACTGTACTCCCAGTGACTATACCTACTAGCTACTATACTCCCAGCTACTGTACTCCCAACTACGATACTCCCAGCTACGGTACTACCAGCTACTATACTCCCAGCTACTATACCTACTAGCTACTATACTCCCAGCAACTATACTCCCAGTGACTATACCTACTAGATACTATACTCCCGGCTACTATACTCTCAGCTACTGTACTCCCAGTGACTATACCTACTAGCTACTATACTCCCAGCTACTATACTCTCAGCTACTGTACTACCAGCTACAATACTCCCAGTGGCTATACCTACTAGCTACTATACTCCCAGCTACTGTACTCCCAGCTACTGTACTCCCAGTGACTATACATACTAGCTACTATATTCCCAGCCACTGCACTCCCAGCTACTGCACTCCCAGTGACTATACCTACTAGCTACTATACTCCCAGCTACTGTACTCCCAGTGACTATACCTACTAGCTACTATACTCCCAGCTACTGTACTCCCAGCTACTGTACTCCAGGTGACTATACTTACTAGCTGCTATACTCCCAGCTACTATACTCTCAGCTACTGTACTCCCAGTGACTATACCTACTAGCTACTATACTCCCAGCTACTATACTCTCAGCTACTGTACTCCCAGCTACAATACTCCCAGTGGCTATACCTACTAGCTACTATACTCCCAGCTACTGTACTCCCGGTGACTATACCTACTAGCTACTATACTCCCAGCTACTATACTCTCAGCTACTGTACTCCCAGTGACTATACCTACTAGCTACTATACTCCCAGCTACTATACTCTCAGCTACTGTACTCCCAGTGACTATACCTACTAGCTACTATACTCCCAGCTACTATACTCTCAGCTACTGTACTCTCAGCTAATATACTCCCAGTGACTATACTCCCAGCTACTATACTCCCAGTTACTATACTCCCAGATACTATGCTCCCAGCTACTATACTCCCAGCTACTGTACTCCCAGCTACTGTACTCCCAGCTATTGTAACTACTAGCTACTGTACTCCCGGCTACTGTACTCCCAGATACTGTACTCCCAGTGACTATACCTACTAGCTACTATACTCTGAGCTACTATACTCTCAGCTACTGTACTCCCAGCGAATATACTCCCAGTGACTATACTAGCTACTATACTCCCAGCTACTATACTCCCGGCTACTGTACTCCCAGTGACTATACCTACTAGCTACTATACTCCCAACTACTGTACCTACTATCTACTGTACTCCCGGCTACTGTACTCCCAGCTACTGTACTCCCAGCTACTGTACCTACTAGCTACTGTACTCCCAACTTCTATACTCCCAGCTACTATACTCCCAGATACTATACTCCCAGATTATATACTCCCAGCTATTGTGCCCCCTACTATACTCCCAGCTACTATACCTACTAGCTACTATACTCCCAGCTACTGTACTCCCATTTACTATGCTCCCAGCTACTGTACTCCCAGCTACTGTACTCCCAGCTACTATACCTACTAGATACTATACTCCCAGCTACTGTACCTCCAGCTACTGTACTCCCAGCTACTATACCTACTAGCTACTATACTCCCAGCTACTGTACTCCTAGCAACTATACTCCCAGCTACTATACCCCCAGCTACTATACTCCCAGCTACTATACTCCCAGCTACTATACCCCCAGCTACTATACTCCCAGCTACTATACTCCCAGCTACTATACTCCCAGCTACTGTACATCTCCAGCCATACATCTCCAACCATACAGTCACATCCTGCACAGTGTGCGGGACTTTCCTAGTTTCTAATTGCATAGTTCATCATTTCTATAGTGAGTTGATCATATATGTGACACTCACTCCTATGGTAGCCAGAACATTCTGGGCAAAACACACACACACACACACACACACACACACACACACACACACACACACACACACACACACACACACACACACACACACACACACACACACACACACACACACACACACACACACACACACACACACACACACACACACACACACACACACACACACACACACACACACACACACACACACACACACACACACACACACAGAAACACACACAGAAACACACACAGTTACACAGTGCACAATGGATGGAGGAAGTTGATCTGGTTTCTAAAGCCAGATCCTGTCATGCTGTCTCTTCTGACATTTAGACATCAGTGCTATGCTGGCCTGACCTGTCCTGACTTGGTTAAGGCAGAGTGTCAGCTGGGCCTGTGACATCGAGGGCCCTCTGGAACATTGTTCAACAGATGCACAGCTAAAATTAAACCATGAGAGAGAGAGACTAGCAGCTGGGAAATATTTAGGGCAGAGAAAGAGATCATTGATCCTGTCTATGTAGGACAGCGAGAGAGAGAGAGAGAGAGAGAGAGAGAGAGAGAGAGAGAGAGAGAAAGAAAGAGAGAGAGAGACCATTGGTCCTGTCTGTATGTGGTAGGAGCCAAGGTTTTGACCTGTCTATATGTGGTAGGAGCCAGGGTTTTATCCTGTCTATATGAATTAGGAGCCAGGGTTTTGTCCTGTCTGTATGAATTAGGAGCCAGGGTTTTGACCTGTCTATATGAATTAGGAGCCAGGGTTTTGTCCTGTCTATATGAATTAGGAGCCAGGGTTTTGACCTGTCTATATGAATTAGGAGCCAGGGTTTTGTCCTGTCTATATGAATTAGGAGCCAGGGTTTTGTCCTGTCTGTATGAATTAGGAGCCAGGGTTTTGACCTGTCTATATGAATTAGGAGCCAGGGTTTTGTCCTGTCTATATGTGGTAGGAGCCAGGGTTTTGTCCTGTCTATATGAATTAGGAGCCAGGGTTTTGTCCTGTCTATATGAATTAGGAGCCAGGGTTTTGTCCTGTCTGTATGAATTAGGAGCCAGGGTTTTGTCCTGTCTATATGTCCTAGGAGCCAGGGTTTTGTCCTGTCTGTATGAATTAGGAGCCAGGGTTTTGTCCTGTCTATATGAATTAGGAGCCAGGGTTTTGTCCTGTCTATATGCCGTAGGAGCCAGGGTTTTGTCCTGTCTATATGTGGTAGGAGCCAGGGTTTTGACCTGTCTATATGTCGTAGGAGCCAGGGTTTTGACCTGTCTATATGTCCAGGGTTTTGACCTGTCTATATGTCCAGGGTTTTGTCCTGTCTGTATGTGGTAGGAGCCAGGGTTTTGACCTGTCTATATGTCCAGGGTTTTGACCTGTCTATATGTCGTAGGAGCCAGGGTTTTGACCTGTCTATATGTCCAAGGTTTTGACCTGTCTATATGTTGTAGGAGCCAGGGTTTTGACCTGTCTATATGTGGTAGGAGCCAGGGTTTTGACCTGTCTATATGTCCAGGGTTTTGACCTGTCTATATGTCGTAGGAGCCAGGGTTTTGACCTGTCTATATGAATTAGGAGCCAGGGTTTTGTCCTGTCTATATCAATTAGGAGCCAGGGTTTTGACCTGTCTATATGTCGTAGGAGCCAGGGTTTTGACCTGTCTATATGAATTAGGAGCCAGGGTTTTGTCCTGTCTATATGAATTAGGAGCCAGGGTTTTGTCCTGTCTATATGAATTAGGAGCCAGGGTTTTGTCCTGTCTATATGTCGTAGGAGCCAGGGTTTTGTCCTGTCTATATGTGGTAGGAGCCAGGGTTTTGACCTGTCTATATGAATTAGGAGCCAGGGTTTTGACCTGTCTATATGAATTAGGAGCCAGGGTTTTGTCCTGTCTATATGTCGTAGGAGCCAGGGTTTTGTCCTGTCTATATGAATTAGGAGCCAGGGTTTTGTCCTGTCTATATGTGGTAGGAACCAGGGTTTTGTCCTGTCTATATGTGGTAGGAACCAGGGTTTTGTCCTGTCTATATGTGGTAGGAACCAGGGTTTTGACATGTATATTGAATGACTCAGGAACGTTGAGGAAAGAAGTAACTAATTATGCTAAATGATCATTCAAAAAGAAAAATGCACAACGACATTAAAACCGTATTACTTTATTAACGCAACTATAAAACATTAACTTTTCAGTGTACATCAGAACCTCTCTTCACAAAGGCTAGTGATCCAAATAAAATCCTGTTTACACTACTACGAAAAACATCCACTGTAGCAGCGATTCTGATTCTTACATGTAAAACCACTCTGATTCAACTCTAGTTGACCCCTATAACCTCTGACCCCTGACCTTTATCCCCTGAACTAAAACCCCTGACCTCTGACCTCGGACCTGCAGGAGATCCATGAGCTGACGAGCCAGATCCAGGAGACCTCGGTGCAGGTCCAGATGGACATGTCCAAACCAGACCTGACCGCTGCCCTCAGGGACATCCGTATGCAGTACGAGGGAATCGCAGCCAAGAACATCTCCGAGGCAGAGGACTGGTACAAATCCAAGGTGAACACCATCTATAACAGTATTATATAATATGGTAGAGTACAGAGGACTGGTTCAAGTCACCACTACACAGTGACAGTAGCTAAGCTAACTACGTCGGGCACCACTACACAGTGACAGTAGCTAAGCTAACTACGTCGGGCACCACTACACAGTGACAGTAGCTAAGCTAACTACGTCGGGCACCACTACACAGTGACAGTAGCTAAGCTAACTACGTCGGGCACCACTACACAGTGACAGTAGCTAAGCTAACTACATCGGCACCACTACACAGTGACAGTAGCTAAGCTAACTACGTCGGGCACCACTACACAGTGACAGTAGCTAAGCTAACTACATCGGTACCACCACACAGTGACAGTAGCTAAGCTAACTACATCGGTACCACCACACAGTGACAGCAGCTAAGCTAACTACATCGGTACCACCACACAGTGACAGTAGCTAAGCTAACTACATCGGTACCACCACACAGTGACAGTAGCTAAGCTAACTACATCGGTACCACCACACAGTGACAGTAGCTAAGCTAACTACATTGGCACCACTACACAGTGACTGTAGCACATATTCTTACCCATGTCTCCACCTCCTCTCCAGGTGTCAGACCTGAACCTGGCTGTGAACAAGAACAACGATGCTCTGAGACAGGCCAAACAGGAGAGCATGGAATTCAGGCATCAGATCCAGTCCTACACCTGTGAGATCGACTCTCTCAAGGGAACCGTGAGTACTCTGTTACTACACCCTACTCTATATTACTACGCCCTACTCTATATTACTACACCTTACAATATATTACTACACCCTACTCTATATTACTACACCCTACAATATATTACTACACCCTACTCTATATTACTACACCCTACTCTATATTACTACACCCTACAATATATTACTACGCCCTACTCTATAATACTACACCCTACAATATATTACTACACCCTATTCTATATTACTACACCCTACTCTATATTACTACACCCTACTCTATATTACTACACCCTACTCTATATTACTACACCCTACTCTATATTACTACACCCTACTCTATATTACTACACCCTACTCTATATTACTACACCCTACTCTATATTACTACACCCTACAATATATTACTACACCCTACAATATATTACTACACCCTACTCTATATTACTACACCCTACTCTATATTACTACACCCTACTCTATATTACTACACCCTACTCTATATTACTACACCCTACTCTATATTACTACACCCTACTCTATATTACTACACCCTACTCTATATTACTACACCCTACTCTATATTACTACACCCTACTCTATATTATTACACCCTATTCTATATTACTACACCCTACAATATATTACTACACCCTACTCTATATTACTACACCCTACAATATATTACTACACCCTACAATATATTACTACACCCTACTCTATATTACTACACCCTACAATATATTACTACACCCTATTCTATATTACTACACCCTACTCTATATTACTACACCCTAGTCTATATTACTACGCCCTACTCTATATTACTACACCCTACAATATATTACTACGCCCTACTCTATATTACTACACCCTACAATATATTACTACACCCTACTCTATATTACTACACCCTACTCTATATTACTACACCCTACTCTATATTACTACACCCTACTCTATATTACTACACCCTACTCTATATTACTACACCCTATTCTATATTACTTCTTGTATTTGACAGTCCAATGGTTTTAAATATGTGGGTACGATGCACTTCAGGACAATTCCCTACCCTATCATCACTTCAATCACCTCTCCCCGAATCCCCCATCCCCCCTCTCAATCTAACTATGATACCTGTTTACCTACTTTACTGTTAATGTAATCATCTCTCTCTCTCTCTCTCTCTCTCTCTCTCTCTCTCTCTCTCTCTCTCTCTCTCTCTCTCTCTCTCTCTCTCTCTCTCTCTCTCTCTCTCTCTCTCTCTCTCTCTCTCTCTCTCTCTCCTCCCTACAGAACGAGTCTCTGCTGAGGCAGATGAGGGAGATGGAGGATCGTCTGGGAAACGAGGCTGGAGGTTACCAGGACTCCATCACCCGTCTGGAGGATGAGATCGCTAAGATGAAGGATGAGATGGCTCGTCACCTCAGAGAGTACCAGGACCTCCTCAATGTCAAGATGGCCCTTGATATAGAGATCGCTACCTACAGGAAGCTACTGGAGGGAGAGGAGAGCCGGTAGGAGAGAGAGATTAATAGAGGGAAGGATAGAGAGGAGGGAGGAGAGGTGTAGGATGAAGGATAGAGAAGAGGGAGGAGAGGTGTAGGGGAGGGATAGAGAAGAGGGAGGAGAGGTGTAGGGGGAGGGATATAGAAGAGGGAGAGAAGGAGTAGGGGAAGGGGGAGGGATAGAGAAGAGGGAGGAGAGGAGTAAGGGTAGGGGGAGGGATAGAGAAGAGGGAGGAGAGGAGTAGGGAGAGGGAGAGGGGGCGGGATAGAGAAGAGCGAGAGGAGGAGTAGGGGGAGGGATAGAGAAGAGGGAGAGGAGGAGTAAGGGGGGGGATAGAGAAGAGGGAGGAGAGGAGTAGGGGGAGGGATAGAGAAGTGGGAGGAGAGGAGTAGGGGGAGGGATAGAGAAGAGGGAGGAGAGGAATAGGGGGAGGGATAGAGAAGAGGGAGGAGAGGTGTAGGATGAAGGATAGAGAAGAGGGAGGAGAGGTGTAGGGGAGGGATAGAGAAGAGGGAGGAGAGTGGTAGGGGAAGGGATAGAGAAAAGGGAGGAGAGGAATAGGGGAGGGATAGAGAAGAGGGAGGAGAGGAGTAGGGGGAGGGATAGAGAAGAGGGAGGAGAGGAGTAGGGGGAGGGGGAGGGATAGAGAAGAGGGAGGAGAGGAGTAGGGAGAGGGAGAGGGATAGAGAAGAGGGAGAGGAGGAGTAGGGGGAGGGATAGAGAAGAGGGAGAGGAGGAGTAGGGGGAGGGATAGAGAAGAGGGAGGAGAGGAGTAGGGGGAGGGATAGAGAAGAGGGAGGAGAGGAGTAGGGGTAGGGGGAGGGATAGAGAAGAGGGAGGAGAGGAGTAGGGAGAGGGAGAGGGGGCGGGATAGAGAAGAGGGAGAGGAGGAGTAGGGGGAGGGATAGAGAAGAGGGAGAGGGGAGTAGGGGGAGGGATAGAGAAGATGGAGGAGAAGAGTAGGGGGAGGGATAGAGAAGAGGGAGGAGATGTGTAGGATGAAGGATAGAGAAGAGGGAGGAGAGGTGTAGGGGAGGGATAGAGAAGAGGGAGGAGAGTGGTAGGGGGAGGGATAGAGAAAAGGGAGGAGAGTAATAGGGGGAGGGATAGAGAAGAGGGAGGAGAGGAGTAGGGGGAGGGATAGAGAAGACGGAGGAGAGGAGTAGGGGGAGGGATAGGGAAGAGGGAGGAGAGGAGTAGGGGGAGGGATAGAGAAGAGGGAGGAGAGGTGTAGGGGGAGGGATATAGAAGAGGGAGAGAAGGAGTAGGGGGAAGGGGGAGGGATAGAAAAGAGGGAGGAGAGGAGTAGGGGTAGGGGGAGGGATAGAGAAGAGGGAGGAGAAGAGTAGGGAGAGGGAGAGGGGGCGGGATAGAGAAGAGGGAGAGGAGGAGTAGGGGGAGGGATAGAGAAGAGGGAGAGGAGGAGTAGGGGGAGGGATAGAGAAGAGGGAGGAGAGGAGTTGGGGGAGGGATAGAGAAGAGGGAGAGGAGGAGTAGGGGGAGGGATAGAGAAGAGGGAGGAGAGGGGGAGGAGATAAGATGCAAGGAATTGCAAAAGACACATTGCGATAGAGCCAGGGTAAAAGTAGGCGAGGGAGGTCATCGTGAATGGAATCAGCCACAATAGATTGTTGCAGGGACTTTCAAACGTTCAGTCAAATAGATATCTAACCTGTCATTTCCCATATGTTTTGTCATCTCTCTCTCTCTTTCCCCAGCATCACTGTGTCTGGCTCCCACTCTGCTGCTCACTCTGCTGCTCACTCTGCTGCTCACTCTGCCTCTCACTCTGCTGCCTCATCATATTCCACTATTGGATTCAGAGGTGAGAACACGTTTCTTCAGCGTCACATTTTACCAGAAGGGGGAGAAGTGAGGTGTAGGGGGGAGGAGAGGAGTAGGGGGAGGGGAGGAGTAGGGGGAGGGGAGGTGTAGGGGGAGGGGAGGAGTAGGGGGAGGAGTAAGGCGGAGGGGAGGAGTAGGGGGAGGGGAGGAGTAGGGGGAGGGGAGGTGTAGGGGAGGAGAGGAGTAGGGGGAGGAGAGGAGTAGGTGGAGGAGAGGTGTAGGGGGGAGGAGAGGTGTAGGGGGTATGTCTTGTTTACCAGCCAAATGAAAATAATGGAGCCCAATTAGACTTAATTAATATTGATTAAGGATGTCATAAATCAACTGTGGCTTTTGGGTTAGCTTGTGGTTGTTTTTTACCTCATTTCGCGGGCCTATCTACTCTCTGCTGCTGTGGTAAGAGACTAAGGTTGTTTTGGGGGTTAGGTTGTGGTTTGATCAGGTTGTGGTTAGGTTAGGTTGAGGTTAGGTTGAGGTTGTGGTTGTGGTTGTGGCTGGGTTACGGTTGTGATAGTTTTACTTGTGATCTACACTTTCCATTCAAAACATCAGCCTAGAGATAGTTGGTTAGTCTTGAGTTGACATCTATTTCAAGTCTCATTAAGCCTGATAGTCCTGGGCTACACTGAGGTTGTGTTACCTCTGTCCTCTCCCTGCAGAGACCAGCCCAGACGTAGGGCGTTCATCAGAAGTCCACTCAAAGAAGACTGTTCTGATCAAGACCATCGAAACCCGCGATGGAGAGGTGAGCTAAACAGACAGAACCACAAAAAACAGAAGACACTATGGACCAATATAGGCCTCATCCTAAATAACTCCCTATCCCCTTCATAGTGCACTACCAGGGCCCGGGACTCGTGTCAAAAGTAGCACACTATATATAAGGAATAGGGTGTTATTTTGCCCTTGGACATAGCATCTCATAGCCTTACAGTCATTTCATTAATACATGTGGATCTAGATTAAATATTCATTGAGAGAGGGTGCTAGTGCTCTGTGTGTAAGTACAGTTTAAATCTCAACGGTTGATCAACTACCTTTAATTAACTCACTTCTCCTATCCGGAGAACCTCAGTATTAGACCTGATGACTCTGCCCCACCTCCGAGCATCTCACCCTCCTCTCACAGTTCAGAGATGTACAGAGGACACCAGGGTTCGGGTCAATATCATTTCATTTCAGACAATTCATGAAGTGAACAGAAATTCCTGATTCCCAATTAAACATTTTCTTAATAGAAAAGCATTGAGACGGCCTCCCAAGCGGTGCAATGCTTGCTGCATTACGACAGACCCGGGTTCGATCCCAGGCCGTCACAACCGGCCGTGACCGAAAGTCCCATAGGGCAGTACACAATTGGCCCAGCGTCGTCTGGGTTAGGGGAGGGTTTGGCCGGCGGGGGGTTTACTTGGCTCATCGCACTCCAGCGACTCCTTGTGGCGGGCTGGGCGCCTGCAGGCTGACCCCTTGGTCGTCAGTTAAGCGGACGGGTGGTTTTGGTGGTTCCTGTTTCGTAGGATGCATGACTCGACCTTCACTTCCCGAACCCTTTGGGGAGTTGCAGCGATGAGACAAGATCGTAATTGGAAATCACGAAATCGGGGAGAAAAAGAGGGGTAAATTACAACAACCAAAAAGAAAATCATTGAGGAGAATTAGGAATTGGAATTTAATTTTACTTCCTGAATTTACATTTTACTTCCTGAATTTACTTTTTACTTCCTGGATTGACTGAACCCTGGAGGACACACTATTGTTCACACTAAACTACAGTCCTTGTCTCCGGTATATCTATATGTATTTTATTGTGTTTATTTCACCTTTATTTTCACAGGAAAGTCCCTTTGAGACCTTGTCTCTTTTGGAAGAGAGCCCTGTCTCACAAAAAAAAAAAAAAAGCAGCAGAAAAAACAAGGTACATGAACAAGGAAAGAGTTGAGATAACGGCAGTGTCATGACAACACAACAACAAAACAACACAACAACACAACAACACAACAATACAACAACACAACAACAACACCACAACACAACAATACAACAACACAACAACAACACCACAACACAACAATACAACAACACAACAACAACACCACAACAACACAACAACACAACAATACAACAACACAACAACACAACAACACAACAACACAACAATACAACAACACAACAACACAACAATACAACAACACAACAACACAACAATACAACAACACAACAACAACACCACAACAACACAACAACACAACAATACAACAACACAACAACACAACAACACAACAACACAACAATACAACAAAACAACAACACAACAACACAACAACACAACAACACAACAATACAACAACACAACAACACAACACCACAACAATACAACAACACAACAACAACACCACAACACAACAATACAACAACACAACAACACAACAATACAACAACACAACAACACAACAACACAACAATACAACAACACAACAACACAACAACACAACAATACAACAACACCACAACACAACAATAAAACAACACAACAACAACACCACAACACAACAATACAACAACACAACAACAACACAACAACACAACAACACAACAACACAACAACACAACAACACAACAACACAACAACACATTAACACAACAACACAACAACACAACAACACAACAACACAACAACACATTAACACATTAACACAACAACACAACAATACAACAACACAACAAATAAAACAACACAACAACACAACAACACAAAAACACAACAACACAACAATACAACAACACAACAACACAACAACACAACAACACAACAATACAACAACACAACAATACAACAACACAGCAAATACAACAAACACAACACACAACAAACACAACAACACATTAACACAACAATACAACAACACAACAATACAACAACACAACAACACAACAACACATTAACACAACAACACAACAACTACAACAACACAACAACACAACAACACAACAATACAACAATACAACAACACAACAATACAACAACACAACAACACAACAACACAACAAATACAACAATACAACAATAGGTGCAGTGTTGTTTTACAGGGTCAGTCATAGTAGTATGATAGGTGTTGTTTTACAGGGTCAGTCATAGTAGTATGATAGGTGTTGTTGTACAGGGTCAGTCATAGTAGTATGATAGGTGTTGTTTTACAGGGTCAGTCATAGTAGTATGATAGGTGTTGTTATACAGGGTCAGTCATAGTAGTATGATAGGTGTTGTTATACAGGGTCAGTAGTATGATAGGTGTTGTTATACAGGGTCAGTAGTATGATAGGTGTTGTTTTACAGGGTCAGTAGTATGATAGGTGTTGTTTTACAGGGTCAGTCATAGTAGTATGATAGGTGTTGTTTTACAGGGTCAGTCATCGTAGTATGATAGGTGTTGTTATACAGGGTCAGTAGTATGATAGGTGTTGTTTTACAGGGTCAGTCATAGTAGTATGATAGGTGCAGTGTAATGTGTTGTTTTACAGGGTCAGTCATAGTAGTATGATAGGTGTTGTTTTACAGGGTCAGTCATAGTAGTATGATAGGTGCTGTTTTACAGGGTCAGTCATAGTAGTATGATAGGTGTTGTTATACAGGGTCAGTCATAGTAGTATGATAGGTGTTGTTATACAGGGTCAGTCATAGTAGTATGATAGGTGTTGTTTTACAGGGTCAGTCATAGTAGTATGATAGGTGTTGTTTTACAGGGTCAGTCATCGTAGTGTGATAGGTGTTGTTTTACAGGGTCAGTCATCGTAGTATGATAGGTGTTGTTATACAGGGTCAGTAGTATGATAGGTGTTGTTTTACAGGGTCAGTCATAGTAGTATGATAGGTGCAGTGTAATGTGTTGTTTTACAGGGTCAGTCATAGTAGTATGATAGGTGTTGTTTTAAAGGGGCAGTCATAGTAGTATGATAGGTGTTGTTTTACAGGGTCAGTCATAGTAGTATGATAGGTGTTGTTTTACAGGGTCAGACATAGTAGTATGATAGGTGTTGTTGTACAGGGTCAGTCATAGTAGTATGATAGGTGTTGTTTTACAGGGTCAGTCATAGTAGTATGATAGGTGTTGTTTTACAGGGTCAGTCATAGTAGTATGATAGGTGTTGTTTTACAGGGTCAGTCATAGTAGTATGATAGGTGTTGTTTTACAGGGTCAGTCATAGTAGTATGATAGGTGTTGTTATACAGGGTCAGTCATAGTAGTATGATAGGTGCAGTGTAATGTGTTGTTTTACAGGGTCGGCCATAGTGGTACGGAGCCCCAGGAGCAAATTAGGGTCAAGTGCAACTGATTTTTCACCTTGTGTATACAAACCCTGCGATCTTTCGCTTACTGCCCCAGACGTTCTAACCGCTAAGCTGCTCGCTGGGCTCCGCCAGCGACTCTGACACACAGCGAAGTCACCCCGTAAGAACGTGGCCTACGATAAGCAGTGTCCAATGGTTTTAAAGAAGTGACAGCAGCGTTTATATACATGATTATCGCCCATAGTCAAAGGCCAACAGGGAAATTGACTGAACAATAGTTTTCCTACAACCTAGCAATCTATTTCTGAAGAACAAGCCCAGTTTAAGACTCTGTTTCTTCTTTAGCTCATCATCTGCGTGTTTTAAATGACAACTTGTCGTCGATACAAATAAATATTTATATGAGGGGACTCGTTCATTATCGTATTTTTGTATTCTGTTGTATTTGGTAAAAAAACGTTGTGTGATTGTACAATGCGGGGCTCCGTTGTGAAAGAGACCTTGGTCTCAATGGGACTCCCTGTTTATGAACGAAAGGTTACAACCACCAAGTCAAATACAAATCTATACACTTCGTCTCTCTGTTGGCTATCTGGTTGTTGTCTCTCTGTTGCCTGACCTCTCGACCTCGACTGACTGTCCTCTCCTTCCACAGGTGGTCAGTGAATCTACACAGCACCAGCAGGACATTATGTAAACAACAACGAACAAACAAACGAAGCAACAACAAGTTTAAAGGACGTTTACATACCAAGATACAAGGGCTGCTCTAGGTAGCTTTTCTAGGGAAAGCCTCTTTTGAAAGGTCTCTTTTTGGGAGGGAGTGAGTTATTAACACCGTATTAAGAGTTATAACCACGTTTACAAAGGGTTATACCTGCCTTAGGTATGTTCATAACTCACTAACTCCTAGTAATCAGATTTTATATGACCAATCACCAAAGGAGAAGAAGACAGAAGAAGAAAATATTACCGTAATCATAAGGCAATGTTGCCGTAATCAGAAGGAAATGTTACCTTAATCAGAATACAATGTTACCGTAATCAGAAGGAAATGTTACCTTAATCAGAATACAATGTTGCCGTAATCAGAAGACAATGTTGCCGTAATCAGAAGGAAATGTTACCTTAATCAGAATACAATGTTACCATAATCAGAAGGAAATGTTACCTTAATCAGAATACAATGTTACCGTAATCAGAAGGAAATGTTACCTTAATCAGAATACAATGTTACCGTAATCAGAAGGAAATGTTACCTTAATCAGAATACAATGTTGCTGTAATCAGAAGGAAATGTTACCTTAATCAGAATACAATGTTACCGTAATCAGAAGACAATGTTACCGTAATCAGAAGACAATGTTACAGTAATCAGAAGGCGGGAACAAGGTGGAATGAAAGTCAAGTCAGGCCCTGGCTAGAACAGAACACGCATGGCTAGAGGGGATCTCCAGAATGTCAAGAGATGTATCTCTGTAGTCCACGTTTCTTTGTGTGTGTGTGTGTGTGTGTCAGGGTCTATCTGCTTCACAATGTTTCACAGCCGATGATCTGAAATAAAATACAGTGTATGTTGATTTGGCTTTTATTTACCCATCACCTCTGTGTGTACATTACTATCAAGTGAGAGTAACATGATCAGTCAAGCGTGGGTCATATTTTATTTAGTGGATTAACAGTGGATTAACAGTGGATTAACGGTGGATTAACAGAGGATTAATGGTGGATTACCGGAGGATTAACAGTGGATTAACAGTAAATTAACAGTGGATTAACAGAGGATAGACAGTGGATTAACAGTGGATTAACGGTGGATTAACAGTAAATTAACAGTAAATTAACAGTAAATTAACAGTGGATTAACAGTAAATTAACAGTGGATTAACAGTAAATTAGCAGTGGATTAACAGTGGATTAACAGTGGATTAACAGTGGATTAATAGTGGATTAACGGTGGATTAATGGTGGATTAACAGTAAATTAACAGTGGATTAACAGAGGATAGACAGTGGATTAACAGTGGATTAACGGTGGATTAACAGTGGATTAACAATAAATTAACAGTGGATTAACAGTGGATTAACAGTGGATTAACAGTGGATTAACAGTGGATTAACAATAAATTAACAGTGGATTAACAGTGGATTAACAGTACATTAACAGTGGATTAACAGTAAATTAACAGTGGATTAACAGTGGATTAACAGTAAATTAACAGTAAATTAACAGTGGATTAACAGTAAATTAACAGTGGATTAACAGTAAATTAGCAGTGGATTAACAGTGGATTAACAGTGGATTAACAGTGGATTAATAGTGGATTAACGGTGGATTAATGGTGGATTAACAGTGGATTAACAGTGGATTAACAGTGGATTAATGGTGGATTAACAGTGGATTAACAGTGGATTAACAGTCGATTAATGGTGGATTAACAGTGGATTAACAGTGGATTAACAGTGGATTAATGGTGGATTAACAGTGGATTAACAGTGGATTAATGGTGGATTAACAGTGGATTAACAGTCGATTAATGGTGGATTAACAGTGGATTAACAGTGGATTAACAGTGGATTAATGGTGGATTAACAGTGGATTTACAGTGCAATTTAACAGTGCAAAAAGTCTATTCTATTTGATGAACATGTGTACATGTCATGACAATAGTGAGCCACCCACTTAGCTAGATGTAGCTGGGGGTTGGATATAGCATTTCTTTCACATCAAAGTGTGTCTGGCTAAGCATCATCTAATAATTCTTTCTTTCTGTTTTTGATATTGCATGTACTATGTGTAACAGTACTCTTCTGGCGTTGTGTACAATCAGTCATCGACACTGAACTCCAACATGTAGGACCAGTCATGTAGATTTATTCTGATAGGAACGGCACAAAATTGCACGTCATGCAATGCACATCTCACCATCCAACTCTGTACTCACGCACGCTGGTTTGGTGCTTGTTCAACTGGTCTAGTTACCAAAATAATACAATTACAATATACAATATAATATCTTTAACTGTAACGTCGTTCGTCTGTTGTAAGAAGAGAGTCGGACCGAAATGCAGCGTGTAGGTTACTCATGACTTTAATGAAGATAATCGCGGTACATGAAATAACTGAATAAATACAAAAACAACAAACGGAACGTGAAACCTATTACAGCCTATCTGGTGAACACTACACAGAGACAGGAACAAACACCCACAAAATACAACGTGAACTCAGGCTACCTAAATACGGTTCCCAATCCGAGACAACGACAATCACCTGACTCCAATTGAGAATCGCCTCAGGCAGCCCGGGGACCAGCTCGGGACCGAAGCAGCCCGGGACTGAGGGGAAGCCCGGTACTGAGGGGAAGCCCGGTACTGAGGGGAAGCCCGGTACTGGGAGGAAGCCCAGTACTGAGAGGAAGCCCAGTACTGAGAGGAAGCCCAGTACTGAGAGGAAGCTCAGGCAGGTAGTAGGCTCTGGTAAATCCTGGCTGGCTGGCAGATCTAGAAGAGACTGGTTGTCGAGCAGATCTGGAAGAGACTGGTTGTCGGGCAGATCTGGAAGAGACTGGTTGTCGGGCAGATCTGGAAGAGACTGGTTGTCGGGCAGCGCTGGGCTGACTGGCGGCACTGGCGGCGCTGGGCAGACTGGGAGCACTGGCGGCGCTTGGCAGACTGGGAGCACTAGCGGCGCTGGGCAGACTGGGAGCACTGGCGGCGCTGGGCAGACTGGGAGCACTGGCCGCGCTGGGCAGACTGAGAGTACTGGCGGCACTGGGCAGACTGAGAGCACTGGTGGCGCTGGGCAGACTGGGAGCACTGGCGGCGCTGGGCAGACTGGGAGCACTGGCCGCGCTGGGCAGACTGGGAGCACTGGCAACGCTGGGCAGACTGGGAGCACTAGCGGCGCTGGGCAGACTGGGAGCACTGGCCGCGCTGGGCCGACTGGGAGCACTGGCGGCGCTGGGCAGACTGGGAGCACTGGCGGCGCTGGGCAGACTGGGAGCACTGGCCGCGCTGGGCAGACTGGGAGCACTGGCAACGCTGGGCAGACTGGGAGCACTAGCGGCGCTGGGCAGACTGGGAGCACTGGCCGCGCTGGGCCGACTGGGAGCACTGGCGGCGCTGGGCAGACTGGGAGCACTGGCCGCGCTGGGCAAACTGGGAGCACTGGCGACGCTGGGCAGACTGGGAGCACTGGCGGCGCTGGGCAGACTGGGAGCACTGGCGGCGCTGGGCAGACTGGGAGCACTGGCCTCGCTGGGCTGACTGGGAGCACTGGCGGCGCTGGGCCGACTGGGAGCACTGGCGGCGCTGGGCAGACTGGGAGCACTGGCCGCGCTGGGCTGACTGGGAGCACTGGCGGCGCTGGGCAGACTGGAGACTCCGGCAGCGCAGGAGAGGAGAAAGGCTCTGGCTGTGCTAAACAGGCGGGAGACTCCAACAGCACAGGAGAGGAGAAAAGCGCTGGCTGCGCTGAACAGGCGAGGCGCACTGGAGGCCTGGTGCGTGGTGCTGGAACTGGTGGTACTGGCTCGAGGACACGCACAGGAAGCCTGGTGCGGGGAGCTGCTACCGGAGGACTGGTGTGTAGAGGTGGCTCTGGATAGACCGGACCGTGCAGGCGCACTGGAGCTCTTGAGCACCGAGCCTGCCCAAGCTTACCTGGCTCGATGCCCACTCTAACCCGGCCAATAGGAAGAGCTGGTATGTGCCGCACCGGGCCATGCTCCGGCACTGAAAACACTGTGCGCTCCATAGCATAACACGGTGCCTGCCCGTTCTCTCTAGCCCAACGGTGAGCACAGGGAGTTTGCGCAGGTCTCCTACCTGGCATAACTATTCTCCCTTCTAGTCCCCCCCAATCATTTTTTTGGGCTGCTTTTCAGGTTTCCTTGCCAACCGTGTTCCCTCGTATCGTCGGCTCCTATCTCCGGCTGCCTCTGCTCTCCTTAGTGCCTCCACCTGTTCCCATGGGAGGCGATCTCTTCCGGCCAATATCTCCTCCCAAGTGTAACAAACTTTACCATCCAACACGTCTTCCCATGTCCATTTCTCCAAGTGTTGCAGCCTCTCCCACTGCAACTGCTCTTCACAATTAACAGGGAGAGTAGGCTCAGGTCTGACTCCTGACTCAGCCACTCTCTCTCTGCGCTCTCCCCTAATAAATATTTGGGGTTTACTTTCGGTATTCGCTCTGCGTCGCCGTGTTCTCCTTTTCGACTCCATACGTCTATAGCCCTCTTCGCATTGCTGCAGGGAATCCCAGGCGGGCTCCTGCACTCGCTCTGGGTCCGCCGCCCACCTGTCGATTTCTTCCCACGTCGTATAATCCATGCCTCTACCGTCCATAACGTCCTCCTTCAGATCCTGCCAGTTCACACGCTGCTCGGTCTGTGAGTGGTGGGTGTTTCTGTAACGTCGTTCGTCTGTTGAATGAAGAGAGTCAGACCGAAATGCAGCGTGTAGGTTACTCATGACTTTAATGAAGGAAATCGCGGTACATGAAATAACTGAATAAATACAAAAACAACAAACGGAACGTGAAACCTACTACAGCCTATCTGGTGAACACTACACAGAGACAGGAACAAATCAAATCAAATCAAATGTATTTATATAGCCCTTCGTACATCAGCTGATATCTCAAAGTGCTGTACAGAAACCCAGCCTAAAACCCCAAACAGCAAACAATGCAGGTGTAAAAGCACGGTGGCTAGGAAAAACTCCCTAGAAAGGCCAAAACCTAGGAAGAAACCTAGAGAGGAACCAGGGTATGTGGGGTGGCCAGTCCTCTTCTGGCTGTGCCGGGTAGAGATTATAACAGAACATGACCAAGATGTTCAAATGTTCATAAATGACCATCATGGTCGAATAATAATAAGGCAGAACAGTTGAAACTGGAGCAGCAGCACAGTCAGGTGGACTGGGGACAGCAAGGAGCCATCATGTCAGGTAGTCCTGGGGCATGGTCCTAGGGCTCAGGTCCTCCGAGAGAGAGAAAGAAAGAGAGAATTAGAGAGAGCATATGTGGGGTGGCCAGTCCTCTTCTGGCTGTGCCGGGTAGAGATTATAACAGAACATGACCAAGATGTTCAAATGTTCATAAATGACCAGCATGGTCGAATAATAGTAAGGCAGAACAGTTGAAACTGGAGCAGCAGCATGGCCAGGTGGACTGGGGACAGCAAGGAGTCATCATGTCAGGTAGTCCTGGGACATGGTCCTAGGGCCCAGGCCAGTTGAAACTGGAGCAGCAGCATGGCCAGGTGGACTGGGGACAGCAAGGAGTCATCGTGTCAGGTAGTCCTGGGGCATGGTCCTAGGGCTCAGGTCCTCTGAGAGAGAGAAAGAAAGAGAGAAGGAGAGAATTAGAGAACGCACACTTAGATTCACACAGGACACCGAATAGGACAGGAGAAGTACTCCAGATATAACAAACTGACACTAGCCCCCCGACACATAAACTACTGCAGCATAAATACTGGAGGCTGAGACACCCACAAAATACAACGAGAACTCAGGCTACCTAAATACGGTTCCCAATCCGAGACAACGAGAATCACCTGACTCCAATTGAGAATCGCCTCAGGCAGCCAAGCCTAACTAGATACACCCCTAATCAGCCACAATCCCAATTAATACAAACCCCAATACGAATACAACATATAAACCCATGTCACACCCTGGCCTATTCAAACATATACCAAAAACACAAAATACAATGACCAAGGCGTGACATTAACAATGTATCTGATAGGAACGACACAAAATTGCACGTCATGCAATGCACGTCTCACCATCCAACTCTGCACTCACGCACTGTACAAGATATATGAACCCCCCCACCAGACACAGTAAGTTGCTAGCTAATGCTGGCGGGAATTCTCTACAACAAAATGCACAACAAATATTCTCCAAAAACCGCTGCATCTTATGTGTGATGTTCGAATAACATTTACAAACAATTTGATATAAATTGTACATTTAAATCATCACTTGAGAGTATAAAAATCACTTTTGATGTACGGTGCTTTGCAACCAACATCTTACCGCTGGTTTGGTGCCTGTTCACTGGGACAATTCTAACTGGAACATCCCCCCTCGTAAGCAAGCTACGCAAACCAGCAAATAAGATGCCATGTTGAGTAGGTGAAGGCAAGACAAACTCAAACCAAAAACCCATTGGCTTAACAATAAAGTGGCAAGGGGAATCACCAATATAACCCTGTTAGTAACTATTTCACTGTAACGTTTACACCTTGTGTGTCCTGTGACAAATACACTTGGATTTTATTTGATATAGTGTGTGTTTTACCAGATTAGGATAAAGGCTAAGGACTAGATCAAGTGTATTATTACCTGGAGTTTTTCCTTATTGTAGGCAACTACTTTCACCACTATTTTAGTCCCCTTACTCCCTCTGTTTAGCACATGGCCTCACATGTGAATTCTTAAAAGAGTCTAATGGTGGATAACATGTGTTGCTACTGTAGATGTAGAAACAACAAACTGCTGTAAAAAACTGCGCAGTCAGCGATTTTAGAATCACAATGTTTATCATATCCAGGTTCATACAAATACATACTCAATAAAAAAAGTATAATATTTAATACAAGGCTCAGATCTTCTGTTTAAGTTACCCCCTTTGCACACATGACAGAATAATGCTTCAATAGATTGCGTACCAAATGGCATGCTTATACCTACATAGTGCACTACCTTTGACCAGAGCCCTATGGACCCTGAACAAAAGTAGTGCACTATATAGGGAATAGAGTGTCGTTTGGGACACACAGCCATGGAAAACCAACCCGCCGACCATAGACTAAAAGTGAAAATCGTGTAATCGTACTTCCTCATAAAAACCTGGATACCGTCCGAGGTGTGTTACCGAGCAACGTACCAGACATCGCTCTGTTCAGTGTACAGGTATAGTGTCTTTGAAAGGTCATTAACAGTTGATCCGACACTCACCATGGTTACCGTTTCTATAACGCGTCGTCGTCAACACATACCACAGTACTTACAAAATGGTGGCTGTCAGAACATCAATAAAACATAAATAGATTCATACATAATTATTACATTAAACGCAAGAACACATAATATATATTTATTATTTATTATTTATTTACATATTTGATTATATATACATATATGTACAACAATTAAATATGTACAATATTTACAAAGACATTGACTGACGTTTAGTCTCATAACAAGGGGAGAGAAACTGTTCCAATCAACACCCTCAAGCCCTTTTCGCTATGTAACAAAGTGAAAAGAAGGAGAAGGAGAAGAGGAGAAGAGAGGAGAAGAGGAGAGGAGAGAAGAGAAGAGGAGAGGAGAGACGAGACGAGAGAAGAGGAGAGGAGAAGAGAGGAGAGAGGAGGAGAGAAGGAGAAGAGGAGAGGAGAGGAGGGAGAAGAGACGAGAAGAGAGGAGAAGAGATAAGAGAGGAGGAGAGGAGAAGAGAAGAGAAGAGAGGAGGAGATGAGAGGAGAAGAGGAGAGGAGAGAGGAGAAGAGATGAGAGGAGAAGAGAGAAGAGAGGAGAAGGAGAAGAGGAGAGGAGAATAGAGGAGATGAGAATAGAGGAGATGAGAGGAGAAAGGAGAAGAGAGGAGAAGGAGAAGAGGAGAGGAGAATAGAGGAGATGAGAATAGAGGAGATGAGAGGAGAAAGGAGAAGAGCGGAGAAGAGAGGAGAGGAGAAGAGGAGAGGAGAAGAGACAAGAGAAGGATACTACTCAACGTCTGGTGCTTGGTTCGTTGTAGTGTGTTCAACAGAGAGAGAGAGAGCAGAGTACACTTAATAAGGATGGAATTCACAGTTGTGTATTTATCCTGACGTTGACCTCCGTCACATCTGACTAACCACCAACACAAGGATACAATTTCACACTGGATAACAGGAAATACCAGTCTTGAGGCAAAGCATTCAGTACCTTCTTCAGCATTTGAAATGATCTCCCCCTTCATATGGTGTACATGGTACGGTCCTAAACCTGACACAGAGGGAGATGTGTACTGTACCAACCAGTGGTGTAGTGGAGGGGAAACAAGTAAACACGGTAGATGCGCTTTTTGCGACCCGGCAATCAGAATTTACCCATCTATAGTTTTACCACTACACCCCAGGTACTAACCCAGGTAGTACGCCCAGGTACTAACCCCAGGAAGTAACCCAGGAACTAACCCAGTTACTAACCCAGGTACTAACCCAGGTAGTAACCCCAGGTAGTAAACCAGATAGTAACCCAGGTAGTAACCCAGGTAGTAACCCAGGTAGTAACTCCAGGTAGTAACCCCAGGTATTAACCCCAGGTACTAACCCAGGTAGTAAGCCAGGTAGTAACTCCAGGTACTAACCCAGGTACTAACCCGGTTACTAACCCAGGTACTAACCCAGGTACTAACCCAGGTACTAACCCAGGTACTAACCCAGGTAGTAACTCCAGGTACTAACCCAGGTACTAACCCAGGTACTAACCCCAGGTACTAACCCAGGTAGTAACCCAGGTAGTAACCCCAGGTAGTAACCCAGGTACTAACCCAGGTAGTAACCCCAGGTAGTAACCCCAGGTAGTAACCCAGGTAGTAACCCAGGTATTAACCCCAGGTAGTAACCCCAGGTAGTAACCCCAGGTAGTAACCCCAGGTAGTAACCCCAGGTAGTAACCCCAGGTATTAACCCCAGGTAGTAACCCCAGGTATTAACCCCAGGTAATAACCCAGGTAGTAACCCCAGGTAGTAACCCAGGTACTAACCCAGGTATTAACCCAGGTACTAACCCAGGTAGTAACCCCAGGTATTAACCCAGGTACTAACCCAGGTATTAACCCAAGGTAGTAACCCAGGTACTAACCCAGGTATTAACCCAAGGTAGTAAACCAGGTATTAACCCCAGGTAGTAACCCCAGGTAGTAACCCAGGTATTAACCCAGGTAGTAACCCCAGGTAGTAACCCCAGGTATTAACCCAAGGTAGTAACCCCAGGTAGTAACCCCAGGTAGTAACCCCAGGTAATAACCCCAGGTAGTAACCCAGGTACTAACCCAGGTATTAACCCAAGGTAGTAACCCAGGTATTAACCCAGGTATTAACCCAGGTACTAACCCAGGTATTAACCCAAGGTAGTAACCCAGGTACTAACCCAGGTATTAACCCAAGGTAGTAACCCAGGTATTCACCCCAGGTAAAAACCCCAGGTAGTAACCCAGGTACTAACCCAGGTATTAACCCCAGGTATTAACCCCAGGTAGTAACCCCAGGTAGTAACCCCAGGTAGTAACCCAGGTATTAACCCCAGGTAGTAACCCAGGTAGTAACCCAGGTACTAACCCCAGGTAGTAACCCAGGTATTAACCCAGGTAGTAACCCCAGGTAGTAACCCCAGGTATTAACCCCAGGTAGTAACCCAGGTAGTAACCCCAGGTAGTAACCCCAGGTAGTATCCCCAGGTAGTAACCCCAGGTATTAACCCCAGGTAGTAACCCAGGTAGTACACCAGGTAGTAACCCCAGGTAGTAACTCCAGGTAGTAACCCCAGGTATTAACCCAGGTAGTAACCCCAGGTATTAACCCCAGGTATTAACCCCAGGTAGTAACCCAGGTAGTAACCCAGGTAGTAACCCCAGGTATTAACCCAGGTAGTAACCCCAGGTATTAACCCCAGGTATTAACCCCAGGTAGTAACCCAGGTAGTAACCCAGGTAGTAACCCCAGGTATTAACCCCAGGTAGTAACCCCAGGTATTAACCCCAGGTAGTAACCCCAGGTAGTACACCAGGTAGTAACCCAGGAATTAACCCCCAGGTAGTAACCCAGGTACTAACCCAGGTATAAACCCCAGGTAGTAACCCAGGTAGTAACCCAGGAATTAACCCCAGGTAGTAACCCAGGTACTAACCCAGGTATAAACCCCAGATAGTAACCCAGGTATTAACCCCAGGTGGTAACCCAGGTACTAACCCAGGTATAAACCCCAGGTAGTAACCCAGGTACTAACCCAGGTATAAACCCCAGGTAGTAACCCAGGTAGTAACCCAGGAATTAACCCCAGGTAGTAACCCCAGTTTGTAACCCCAGGTAGTAACCCCAGGTAGTAACCCCAGGTAGTAACCCAGGTAGTAACCTCAGGTAGTAACCCCAGGTTATAACCCCAGGTAATAACCCCAGGTAGTAACCTCAGGTAGTAACCCCAGGTAATAACCCCAGGTAGTAACCCAGGTAGTAACCCCAGGTAGTAACCCAGGTAGTAACCCAGGTAGTAACCCCAGGTAGTAACCCAGGTAGTAACCCAGGTACTAACCCCAGGTAGTAACCCCAGGTACTAACCCAGTTACTAACCCAGTTACTAACCCAGTTACTAACCCCAACTAGACTTTACCTTCACAGTGCAGAATGTGTCTAACAGACTTGTTGAGGTGATGTTACCTTATTCTACTGTAGTCTGGATGACTGTCACGGTGTGCTGCGCCATCTTTTCCTAACTGAAACCCGTAGACCTACAACGGCTACAGTAAGAAATGCATTTCCGTTTTTCTCTGAATATAAACACCACAATATTAATCTAACTAATGAAGCTACATTTCTAAAAATCCATCCCATAAAAGGGTTTAAAGTCTCTAGTACAGTCAATATTAATAACTGTCAAATGCATTTATTAATTAAATCGCTTTAGCTGTGATGGTCAAATTGAATCAAGGCTCCCTTTTGTTATTTAGTTTTATAACTAAAATGTTTGACTCTATTTAAAGACTTGGATGACTTGTAAACTTAGATTCTTAAATATGCCCTCTGGTTGTCAAACTAGCACTAACCACCATGGTAACAATAGCTGACACTTTAATAACTTGCCAGAGAATTATGCGGCAGCCTGCAAGCTGTGCTGCAGTACGCCGCAACTTTTAAAGGACAGACCATTGTAGTGCTCACTGTAGGAGTAAATACATTTCAAAGGCAGGAGAGGAGATGAGAGGAGAGGAGACTGTATATAGTATCACAGCAGGCCTCCTCAGATATAATAACATACTGTATATAGTATCACAGCAGGCCTCCTCAGCTGTAATAACATACTGTGTATAGTATCACAGCAGGCCTCCTCAGATATAATGGATGGTCGGGGGGATGGCTGGGGGTGGTCAGGGGAATGTTCGGGGGATGGACGGGGGATGGTCGGGGGGATGGCCGGGGGATGGCTGGGGGATGGTCGGGGGATGGCTGGGGGTTGGCTGGGGGATGGTCGGGGGGATGGCTGGGGGATGGCTGGGGGATGGTCGGGGGGGATGGCTGGGGGAATGGCTGGGGGTGGTCGGGGGATGGCTGGGGGTGGTCGGGGGATGTTCGGGGGATGTTCGGGGGATGGACGGGGGATGGCCGGGGGATGGCTGGGGGATGGCTGGGGGATGGTCGGGGGGATGGCTGGGGGTGGTCGGAGGGATGCTCGGGGGATGGACGGGGGGATGGTCGGGGGATGGCCGGGGGATGGCTGGGGGATGGTCAGGGGGATGGCAGGGGGATGGTCGGGAGGATTTTGGGGGGATGGCTGGGGGTGGCCGGGGGATGGTCGGGGGGATGGTCGCGGGGATGGCCGGGGGATGGCCGGGGGATGGCGGATGGCTGGGGGATGGTCGGGGGGATGGCTGGGGGTGGTCGGGGGGATTTTGGGGAGATGGCTGGGGGGTGGCCGGGGGATGGTCGGGGGATGGTCGCGGGGATGGCTGGGGGGATGGCCGGGGGATGGTCGGGGTATGGCCGGGGGGTGGCCGGGGGATGGTCGGGGGATGGCTGGGGGGATGGTCGGGGGGATGGTCGGGGGCCGGAACATAATTATAATCATTTGTACACTGCAAACGGACCACAACTACGCCCCAAAAATGTATTTTTGAAAAATACAATAATTTCATACTTTAATTACATTGAGACACAATCACATATTTTTTTTTTGGGGGGGGGTACTTTGATTTGATTTGAGTAACCCCAGGTAGTAACCCAGGTATTAACCCCAGGTAGTAACCCCAAGTAGTAACCCCAAGTAGTAACCCAGGTCTTAACCCCAGGTAGTAACCCAGGTAGTAAACCAGGTATTAACCCAGGTAGTAACCCCAGGATACTTATGAACAGATTTCCCAAATTAAACAAATGTTTTGTTGAATTCCTGGTGATTTTACAGTCTTTTTTTTTGTACCAAAAACTAAACTACCTCCCAAAGACGTTTGGGGGGGCCCCAAAAATGACTTATGAGTATTCTGGGAAATTGTAACACTTCAAAAATAGACGTCTTGAAGACTTCAGTCAGTGCTTCTTGAAGACTCCAGTCAGTGCTTCTTGAAGACTCCAGTCAGTGCTTCTTGAAGACTCCAGTCAGTGCTTCTTGAAGACTCCAGTCAGTGCTTCTTGAAGACTCCAGTCAGTGCTTCTTGAAGACTCCAGTTAGTGCTTCTTGAAGACTCCAGTCAGTGCTTCTTGAAGACTCCAGTTAGTGCTTCTTGAAGACTCCAGTCAGTGCTTCTTGAAGACTCCAGTCAGTGCTTCTTGAAGACTCCAGTCAGTGCTTCTTGAAGACTCCAGTTAGTGCTTCTTGAAGACTCCAGTCAGTGCTTCTTGAAGACTCCAGTCAGTGCTTCTTGAAGACTCCAGTCAGTGCTTCTTGAAGACTCCAGTCAGTGCTTCTTGAAGACTCCAGTTAGTGCTTCTTGAAGACTCCAGTCAGTGCTTCTTGAAGACTCCAGTTAGTGCTTCTTGAAGACTCCAGTCAGTGCTTCTTGAAGACTCCAGTTAGTGCTTCTTGAAGACTCCAGTCAGTGCTTCTTGAAGACTCCAGTCAGTGCTTCTTGAAGACTCCAGTCAGTGCTTCTTGAAGACTCCAGTCAGTGCTTCTTGAAGACTCCAGTCAGTGCTTCTTGAAGACTCCAGTCAGTGCTTCTTGAAGACTCCAGTCAGTGCTTCTTGAAGACTCCAGTCAGTGCTTCTTGAAGACTTCAGTCAGTGCTTTCTTGCACCCTTAAGAGCTGAGACGTAGGAACCCCAGCAGGGTTTATATGTTACACAGCCCAAGTAAAACCACAGACTAAAGGACGGAAAGGAAGAGAAGAGAACGGAAGACATCAACAGCCTTTCAATAAATCAGTCCAGGGTTCAAAGGTCAATCTCAGTCTGGACACTGATTGGTGGAACGAAAGAGAAGGTAAGGGACTGCATCAACGTCTATACGCACCTCAGAAAAAATATCGGTCCAGAGATTAACGTTCGATCCAGACATTGAAGATCTTTTCTGGACATTGAATGGACCGACAGCACCACTCCAGAACACTATGAGTCATTGTCATTGTCACACCTGTACAGCCAGTCCATTGGGGGCGGTCAGGGGTACTTGGGATCCACAGTCGTAGTCTCGGTCAGCTATGTGGTGCCGGGGTGAGGGTATCCCTTTCTGTCCACTTGTCTGTCCCGGAAACTAGCGATGTAACTCTGAGGAGGGAGAGGGAGAGGGAGAGGGAGAGGGAGGGTGTAGGAGGGAGAGAGAGGGAGAGAGAAGGAGAGGGAGAGGGAGGGTGTAGGAGGGAGAGAGGGAGAGGGAGGGAGAGAGAGCGAGGGAGAGGGAGAGGGGGAGAGGAGAGAAAAGGAAGAGGGAGGGTGTAGTAGGGAGAGAGAGAGAGAGAGAAGGAAAGGGAGAGAGAAGGAAAGGGAGAGAGGGTTTGTCCAGAGCCAAGACAAACAGACAGTGATCGACACAGATGAAGACAGATGAAGACAGATGAAGACAGATGCAGACAGATGAAGACAGATGAAGACAGGCACAGTTTTACAGAAGATATATTGAGAGGCACACATACCTATTTACAGACACTGAAATAGGCACAAATACATATTGACACAGACAGACAGTATTGACACCCATTGAGACAGGCCATTAGATACAGTATTCCCTATAGTGTACTGCTACTGGCCTGGGCCCAAAGGGAAAACGGTGCAATTTGGGACTCAAATACAGGCAGAGAGATCCAGGGTCTTACAGGAGACAGCACGTCCCCATCGAAGCGTAGAGTGTGGTTTGGTTTCCTGTGGTAGGTGATAGGCTCAGGGAGGAGGGGTTTGTTGGTGGTGGTGGTAAATGGAGGAGGGTGGTGGTACTGCTTCTGTCTCTTCTTCTTCTTCCTCACTTCTTTCTGCATCCTCTCTTCCTTCTGGTGGATCCTAATCAACTGGACCCTCCGCTGCTGTCGTCTGAGAACCACTGGAGAGAGAGAGAGAGAGCAAGAGAGCAAGAGAGAGAGAGAGAGAGAGAGAGAGAGAGAGAGAGAGAGAGAGAGAGAGAGAGAGAGAGGAGAGGATGAGAGAGGGAGGGAAGAGAGAGAAAGAGAGAGATGAAGGGTAGAGGGAGAGAGAGACAGGAGGAGAGGATGAGAGAGGGAGGGCAGAGAGAGAAAGAGGGAGATGAAGGGTAGAGAGAGAGAGAGAGAGACAGGAGGAGAGGATGAGAGAGGGAGGGCAGAGAGAGAAAGAGAGAGATAAAGAGAGAGAGAGAGAGAGAGCGAGAGAGAGGGGGGGGGATAAAAAAAGACCAAGAGGAAGAGAGATAAATAAAGACAGTCTGAAACCTCCTCATTGTCCATCCAAAAGCACAAATAGCACAGTCCCCCATTCATACAGCGTCCAGACGGATATAACCTCCTCGTCTTCCATCATTCATACAGCGTCCAGATGAATATAATCTCCTCGTCTTCCATCATTCATACAGCGTCCAGACGGATATAACCTCCTCGTCTTCCATCATTCATACAGCGTCCAGAAGAATATAACCTCCTCGTCTTCCATCATTCATACAGCGTCCAGACGGATATAACCTCCTCGTCTTCCATCATTCATACAGCCTCCTTCTTTTCACATCGTTCAAGACACAATTATCCACCCACCACAATGTCTGGGGATAGTGAAAACGACAACACATTGTGCTGCAGCACAAACAGAATCCTACAATGTTTTGACACCCTCCCCAAAGAAGCATATGACTGATAATACTGCTCCCTGTTCATTATCATTATCAACAGGACTAATGATACTGTTCCCTGTTCATTATCAAGAGGACTAATAACACTGTTCCCTGTACATTATCAAGAGGACTAATACTACTGTTCCCTATTCATTATCATCAGGACTAATAATACTGTTCCCTGTTCATTATCATCAGGACTAATAATACTGTTCCCTGTTCATTATCAACAGGACTAATACTACTGTTCCCTGTTCATTATCAACAGGACTAATACTACTGTTCCCTATTCATTATCATCAGGACTAATAATACTGTTCCCTGTTCATTATCATCAGGACTAATAATACTGTTCCCTGTTCATTATCAACAGGACTAATACTACTGTTCCCTATTCATTATCATCAGGACTAATAATACTGTTCCCTATTCATTATCATCAGGACTAATAATACTGTTCCCTGTTCATTATCAACAGGACTAATACTACTGTTCCCTATTCATTATCATCAGGACTAATAATACTGTTCCCTGTTCATTATCATCAGGACTAATAATACTGTTCCCTGTTCATTATCATCAGGAATAATAATAATGTTCCCTGTTCATTATCAACAGGACTAATACTACTGTTCCCTATTCATTATCATCAGGACTAATAATACTGTTCCCTGTTCATTATCAACAGGACTAATAACACTGTTCCCTGTTCATTATCAACAGGACTAATAATACTGTTCCCTGTTCATTATCATCAGGACTAATAATACTGTTCCCTGTTCATTATCATTATCAACAGGACTAATAATACTGTTCCCTGTTCATTATCATTATCAACAGGACTAATAACACTGTTCCCTGTTCATTATCAAGAGGACTAATAATACTGTTCCCTGTTCATTATCAACAGGACTAATAATACTGTTCCCTGTTCATTATCATTATCAACAGGACTAATAATACTGTTCCCTGTTCATTATCATTATCAACAGGACTAATAACACTGTTCCCTGTTCATTATCAAGAGGACTAATAATACTGTTCCCTGTTCATTATCATCATCGACAGGACTAATAACACTGTTCCCTGTTCATTATCAACAGGACTAATAACACTGTTCCCTGTTCATTATCATCAGGACTAATAACACTGTTCCCTGTTCATTATCAACAGGACTAATACTACTGTTCCCTGTTCATTATCATTATCAACAGGACTAATACTACTGTTCCCTGTTCATTATCATCAGGACTAATAATACTGTTCCCTGTTCATTATCAACAGGACTAATAATACTGTTCCTTGTTCATTATCATTATCAACAGGACTAATACTACTGTTCCCTGTTCATTATCATTATCAACAGGACTAATACTACTGTTCCCTGTTCATTATCATTATCATCAGGACTAATAATACTGTTCCCTTTTCATTATCAACAGGACTAATACTACTGTTCCCTGTTCATTATCATTATCATCAGGACTAATAATACTGTTCCCTTTTCATTATCAACAGGACTAATACTACTGTTCCCTGTTCATTATCATTATCATCAGGACTAATAATACTGTTCCCTTTTCATTATCAACAGGACTAATACTACTGTTCCCTGTTCATTATCATTATCATCGGGACTAATAACACTGTTCCCTGTTCATTATCATTATCAACAGGACTAATAACACTGTTCCTTGTTCATTATCATTATCATCAGGACTAATAATACTGTTCCCTTTTCATTATCAACAGGACTAATAATACTGTTCCCTGTTCATTATCAACAGGACTAATAATACTGTTCCCTGTTCATTATCATTATCAACAGGACTAATAATACTGTTCCCTGTTCATTATCATTATCATCAGGACTAATAATACTGTTCCCTTTTCATTATCATTATCATCAGGACTAATAATACTGTTCCCTGTTCATTATCATTATCAACAGGACTAATAATACTGTTCCCTGTTCATTATCATTATCAACAGGACTAATAATACTGTTCCCTGTTCATTATCATTATCAACAGGACTAATAATACTGTTCCCTGTTCATTATCATTATCAACAGGACTAATAATACTGTTCCCTTTTCATTATCAACAGGACTAATAATACTGTTCCCTTTTCATTATCAAAAGGACTAATAATACTGTTCCTTGTTCATTATCAACAGGACTAATAATACTGTTCCCTGTTCATTATCATTATCATCAGGACTAATACTACTGTTCCCTGTTCATTATCATTATCAACAGGACTAATAATACTGTTCCCTGTTCATTATCAGCAGCAGCAGAATGTGTGTCATATCTGCTGCTCTCTCTCTCTTTTGTGCCTCAACAGTCCACACACAGCCAGAGAGGTAGAGTCACCATCTGTCATTATCTCCACTTAATGATGTCCTCTTTACCCTCCTGTCTGCCGCCCCCTGTCTCTCAACCCTCTTTACCCTCCTGTCTGTCTCTCCCTGTCTCTCAACCCTCTTTACCCTCCTGTCTGTCTCTCCCTGACTCTCAACCCTCTTTACCCTCCTGTCTGTCTCTCCCTGTCTCTCAACCCTCTTTACCCTCCTGTCTGTCTCTCCCTGTCTCTCATCCCTCTTTACCCTCCTGTCTGTCTCTTATCCCTCTTTACCCTCCTGTCTGCCTCTCCCTGTCTCTCAACCCTCTTTACCCTCCTGTCTGTCTCTCCCTGTCTCTCAACCCTCTTTACCCTCCTGTCTGTCTCTCCCTGTCTCTCATCCCTCTTTACCCTCCTGTCTGTCTCTCCCTGTCTCTCAACCCTCTTTACCCTCCTGTCTGCCTCTCCCTGTCTCTCAACCCTCTTTACCCTCCTATCTGCCTCTCCCTGACTCTCAACCCTCTTTACCCTCATGTCTGTCTCTCCCTGTCTCTCAACCCTCTTTACCCTCCTGTCTGTCTCTTATCCCTCTTTACCCTCCTGTCTGCCTCTCCCTGTCTCTCAACCCTCTTTACCCTCCTGTCTGCCTCTCCCTGTCTCTCATCCCTCTTTACCCTCCTATTTGCCTCTCCCTGACTCTCAACCCTCTTTACCCTCCTGTCTGCCTCTCCCTGTCTTTCAACCCTCCTGTCTGCCTCTCCCTGTCTCTCACCCCTCTTTACCCTCCTCTTTTCCTCACCCTGTCTCTTACCCCCTCTAACCCTCCTCTCGATAACTCATTGCCTCTCCCATCCTGTCCCTACCCCCTTGACCTCCCTACCCCATCTTGCCCTGCTTGCTGCCCCCCCCCCCCAACCACCTCTTGACCTCTTTGCTGCCCCCCCTCCCCTCATCCCTCTGCCTCCCTTCACCCTCTTCCCCGCAATCAAAAGGTATAATCTTGGGAGAGTGGGGAGGAGGGGTCCACAAGTTGTTACTATGACAACCACCAGATTCCAACCACAGCGCCAAAGTTTCCTTCCCTTCTCTTGATCTAGAGTACATGCTTTGATCACAAGCCATCACGTGTTCACAGTTTAATCACATTAGATGTGTGACTTCCTGTTAAAGCATAATTATACATATATATAGAACCTCATTCTTTGAAACCTCAGATTATGTGGTGGTATATAGCCTACTTCCAACCTTTGTTAGACTTCAGTGCGGATTTTGACATTATCGATCATAGTCTGCTGCTGAAAAAAACATATGTTTTATGGCTTTACACCCCATTGCTATATTGTGGATAAAGAGTTACCTGTCTAACATAACACAGAGGGTGTTCTTTAATGGAAGCCTCTCCAACATAATCCAGGTAGAATCAGGAATTCCCCAGGGCAGCTGTCTAGGCCCAGTATTTTTTTTCAATCTTTACTAATGACATGCCACGTGCTTTGAGTACAGCCAGAGTGTCTATGTATGCGGATGACTCAACACAGCGACTGAAATGACTGCAACACTTAACAAAGAGCTGTAGTCAATCTCTCCTGGCTCAAAGTGGAGGAGAGATTTACTTATTCACTACTTGTATTTATGAGAGGTATTGACATGTTTAATGCGCTGAGCTGTCTGTCTGAACTACTGGCACACAAACAAAACAGATAAAAATACACCTTATGGAACAACGGGGACAGGGAAGCAACACACACATAGGCACAGACACATGCATACGAACACATGATAACATACACACTATACACACACGTACACATGGATTTTGTAGATATGGTAGTGGTGACCCCATTGATTTGTAGTATTGGGACTTAAAGTAACTTAAAGTTACAGTCAAAAGCTTTCTTTTAAAAGTTAACATTCTGTTAATATAATAATAAATAATATGTTGCTGACTCGTATTTGTGTCCATTGCATGAATGGCAGAAAAGAAACACATTAAAAAACCCCAACCTCAAACTTCTACCTCACAGAGAGCATTTAAAAAATAGTATTTCCTCATTGAGGAGGATGTGCTACTCCAGGGTACGATGAACTGGCCAATCAGTGGCTATAGATCATAGAGGATGAGCTGGCCAATCAGTGGTCTAGAGCGTAGAGTATGAGCTGGCCAATTAGTGGTCTAGAGCGTAGAGGATGAGCTGGCCAATCAGTGGTCTAGAGCATTAATTAATTTTACATTTTAATTAACACACTATTCTGTTGTTGGGGTACGACCACACCATTCTGTTGTTGGGGTACGACCACACCATTCTGTTGTTGGGGTATAAACCCACACCATTCTGTTGTTGGGGTATAAACCCACACCATTCTGTTGTTGGGGTATAAACCCACACCATTCTGTTGTTGGGGTATAAACCCACACCATTCTGTTGTTGGGGTACATCCACACCATTCTGTTGTTGGGGTACATCCACACCATTCTGTTGTTGGGGTGGGACCACACCATTCTGTTGTTGGGGTATAAACCCACACCATTCTGTTGTTGGGGTACATCCACACCATTCTGTTGTTGGGGTACGACCACCCCATTCTGTTGTTGGGGTGGGTCCACACCATTCTGTTGTTGGGGTACGACCACACCATTCTGTAGTTGGGGTGGGTCCACACCATTCTGTAGTTGGGGTACACCCACACCATTCGGTAGTTGGGGTACACCCACACCATTCTGTAGTTGGGGTACACCCACACCATTCTGTAGTTGGGGTACACCCACACCATTCTGTTGTTGGGGTACGACCCACACCATTCTGTTGTTGGGGTACGACCACACCATTCTGTTGTTGGGGTACACCCACACCATTCTGTTGTTGGGGTAACACCACACCATTCTGTTGTTGGGGTGGGTCCACACCATTCTGTTGTGGGGTAAGACCACACCATTCTGTTGTTGGGGTACAACCCACACCATTCTGTTGTTGGGGTACATCCACACCATTCTGTTGTTGGGGTACATCCACACCATTCTGTTGTTGGGTACATCCACACCATTCTGTTGTTGGGGTACATCCACGCCATGCTGTTGTTGGGGTGGGTCCACACCATTCTGTTGTTGGGGTACGACCACACCATTCTTTTGTTGGGGTGGGTCCACACCATTCTGTTGTTGGGGTACGACCACACCATTCTGTTGTTGGGGTACGACCACACCATTCTGTTGTTGGGGTACATCCACACCATTCTGTTGTTGGGGTACATCCACACCATTCTGTTGTTGGGGTACATCCACACCATTCTGTAGTTGGGGTAGTCCCACACCATTCTGTAGTTGGGGTACGACCACACCATTCTGTAGTTGGGGTACGACCACACCATTCTGTTGTTGGGGTACGACCACACCATTCTGTTGTTGGGGTACGACCACCCCATTCTGTTGTTGGGGTACATCCACACCATTCTGTTGTTGGGGTATAAACCCACACCATTCTGTTGTTGGGGTACGACCACACCATTCTGTAGTTGGGGTGGGTCCACACCATTCTGTAGTTGGGGTACACCCACACCATTCGGTAGTTGGGGTACACCCACACCATTCTGTAGTTGGGGTACACCCACACCATTATGTAGTTGGGGTACACCCACACCATTCTGTAGTTGGGGTATAAACCCACACCATTCTGTAGTTGGGGTACGACCACACCATTCTGTTGTTGGGGTACAACCACACCATTCTGTTGTTGGGGTACGACCACACCATTCTGTTGTTGGGGTACGTCCACACCATTCTGTAGTTGGGGTACATCCACACCGTTCTGTAGTTGGGGTACACCCACACCATTCTGTAGTTGGGGTACACCCACACCATTCTGTAGTTGGGGTACACCCACACCATTCTGTAGTTGGGGTATAAACCCACACCATTCTGTAGTTGGGGTACGACCACACCATTCTGTTGTTGGGGTACGACCACACCATTCTGTAGTTGGGGTACACCCACACCATTCTGTAGTTGGGGTACACCCACACCATTCTGTAGTTGGGGTACACCCACACCATTCTGTAGTTGGGGTATAAACCCACACCATTCTGTAGTTGGGGTACGACCACACCATTCTGTTGTTGGGGTACGACCACACCATTCTGTTGTTGGGGTACGACCACACCATTCTGTTGTTGGGGTACGACCACACCATTCTGTTGTTGGGGTACATCCACACCATTCTGTTGTTGGGGTACATCCACACCATTCTGTAGTTGGGGTACATCCACACCATTCTGTAGTTGGGGTACATCCACACCATTCTGTTGTTGGGGTACACCCACACCATTCTGTAGTTGGGGTACGACCACACCATTCTGTTGTTGGGGTACATCCACACCATTCTGTTGTTGGGGTACATCCACCCCATTCTGTAGTTGGGGTACGACCACACCATTCTGTTGTTGGGGTACACCCACACCATTCTGTAGTTGGGTATCCCTCTATTAGGGTTAAACGTCAGGGATCAGACTCACTCTCAGTGTGTGAATATCCCTCGGCGGTGACCTTCCATTGGATGAGGACCCCCAGCAATGCCAGGACAGGCCACACCCCCATGACGACCCAGGTGAACCAGCAGACAGGACGGGGCGGAGCCACCGTGATCCTCTCCGACATGTATCTGTAATAGAGTCAAGGAATAAGAGGGGCATGTGGTATGTTGGAAAACCCCCCGAGGGACCTTATTGCTATTTCAAACTGGTTACCAACTTACATAGAACAATAAGCATTTTTGCATCATACACATGTTATATCGGTCGGCAGCATAGCCTAGTGGTTAGAGTGTAGAGGTGGCAGGGTAGCCTAGTGGTTAGAGTGTAGAGGTGGCAGGGTAGCCTAGTGGTTAGAGTGTAGAGGCAGCAGGGTAGCCTAGTGGTTAGAGTGTAGAGGTGGCTGGGTAGCCTAGTGGTTAGAGTGTAGAGGTAGTGGTTAGAGTGTAGAGGTGGCAGGGTAGCCTAGTGGTTAGAGTGTAGAGGTGGCAGGGTAGCCTAGTGGTTAGAGTGTAGAGGTGGCAGGGTAGCCTAGTGGTTAGAGTGTAGAGGTGGCGGGTAGCCTAGTGGTTAGAGTGTAGAGGTGGCAGGGTAGCCTAGTGGTTAGAGTGTAGAGGTGGCAGGGTAGCCTAGTGGTTAGAGTGTAGAGGCGGCAGGGTAGCCTAGTGGTTAGAGTGTAGAGGTGGCAGGGTAGCCTAGTGGTTAGAGTGTAGAGGAGGCAGGGTAGCCTAGTGGTTAGAGTGTAGAGGAGGCAGGTAGCCTAGTGGTTAGAGTGTAGGGGTGGCAGGGTAGCCTAGTGGTTAGAGTGTAGAGGAGGCAGGGTAGCCTAGTGGTTAGAGTGTAGAGGAGGCAGGGTAGCCTAGTGGTTAGAGTGTAGGGGTGGCAGGGTAGCCTAGTGGTTAGAGTGTAGAGGAGGCAGGGTAGCCTAGTGGTTAGAGTGTAGAGGCAGCAGGGTAGCCTAGTGGTTAGAGTGTAGAGGTGGCAGGTAGCCTAGTGGTTAGAGTGTAGAGGTGGCAGGTAGCCTAGTGGTTAGAGTGTAGAGGTGGCTGGGTAGCCTAGTGGTTAGAGTGTAGAGGTGGCAGGGTAGCCTAGTGGTTAGAGTGTAGAGGCAGCAGGGTAGCCTAGTGGTTAGAGTGTAGAGGTGGCAGGGTAGCCTAGTGGTTAGAGTGTAGAGGTGGCAGGGTAGCCTAGTGGTTAGAGTGTAGAGGTGGCAGGGTAGCCTAGTGGTTAGAGTGTAGAGGTGGCAGGGTAGCCTAGTGGTTAGAGTGTAGAGGAGGCAGGGTAGCCTAGTGGTTAGAGTGTAGAGGCAGCAGGGTAGCCTAGTGGTTAGAGTGTAGAGGTGGCTGGGTAGCCTAGTGGTTAGAGTGTAGAGGTGGCAGGGTAGCCTAGTGGTTAGAGTGTAGAGGTGGCTGGGTAGCCTAGTGGTTAGAGTGTAGAGGTGGCAGGGTAGCCTAGTGGTTCGAGTGTAGAGGAGGCAGGGTAGCCTAGTGGTTAGAGTGTAGAGGCGGCAGGGTAGCCTAGTGGTTAGAGTGTAGAGGAGGCAGGGTAGCCTAGTGGTTAGAGTGTAGAGGCGGCAGGGTAGCCTAGTGGTTAGAGTGTAGAGGCAGCAGGGTAGCCTAGTGGTTAGAGTGTAGAGGTGGCAGGGTAGCCTAGTGGTTAGAGTGTAGAGGTGGCAGGGTAGCCTAGTGGTTAGAGTGTAGAGGTGGCAGGGTAGCCTAGTGGTTAGAGTGTAGAGGTGGCAGGGTAGCCTAGTGGTTAGAGTGTAGAGGAGGCAGGGTAGCCTAGTGGTTAGAGTGTAGAGGCAGCAGGGTAGCCTAGTGGTTAGAGTGTAGAGGTGGCTGGGTAGCCTAGTGGTTAGAGTGTAGAGGTGGCAGGGTAGCCTAGTGGTTAGAGTGTAGAGGTGGCTGGGTAGCCTAGTGGTTAGAGTGTAGAGGTGGCAGGGTAGCCTAGTGGTTAGAGTGTAGAGGTGGCAGGGTAGCCTAGTGGTTAGAGTGTAGAGGCGGCAGGGTAACCTAGTGGTTAGAGTGTAGAGGCGGCAGGGTAGCCTAGTGGTTAGAGTGTAGAGGTGGCAGGGTAGCCTAGTGGTTAGAGTGTAGAGGTGGCAGGGTAGCCTAGTGGTTAGAGTGTAGAGGTGGCAGGGTAGCCTAGTGGTTAGAGTGTAGAGGTGGCAGGGTAGCCTAGTGGTTAGAGTGTAGAGGCAGCAGGGTAGCCTAGTGGTTAGAGTGTAGAGGTGGCAGGGTAGCCTAGTGGTTAGAGTGTAGAGGTGGCAGCGTAGCCTAGTGGTTAGAGCGTTGGACTAGTAACCGGAAGGTTGCAAGTTCAAACCCCCGAGCTGACAAGGTGCAAATGTCTCGTTCTACCACTGAACAGTTAATGAACCCACTGTTCCTAGGCAGTCATTGAAAATAAGATTTTGTTCTTAACTGACTTGCCTACTTAAATAAAGGTAAAATAAAAAATATTGTCTGAAAGAACAAACGTTGAAATGCTGTGTCAGCTAATCAGCATCCAGGATCCAAACTACCCAGTTTATAATATATATTTAGCTATAATTATATAAGAATGTTTAAGACAGCAGTTTAATTCCCTTTAAAAAAAGCTGAACCTTCTTTCACAATCATAGAACTAAGCAGATTCCTTCAGTGGTCTGGACAACTTCTGAAACCACAGGCGTTTAATTTATGCTCTTTAGCAGAAACATATTTTCCCCAAAGCCACTTACAGTGTTATCTTACAGTAATGTTATCTTACAGTAGTGTTATCTCTCAGTAGTGTTGTCTTACAGTAGTGTTATCTCTCAGTAGTGTTATCTTACAGTAGTGTTATCTTACAGTAATGTTATCTCTCAGTAGTGTTATCTTACAGTAATGTTATCTCTCAGTAGTGTTATCTTACAGTAGTGTTATCTTACAGTAGTGTTATCTTACAGTAATGTTATCTTACAGTAGTGTTATTTTACAGTAGTGCATGTAAAGATTTGAATACATTTTCATATGGGTGGCCTCCACAATCCTGGTGTTGGAAGCACCTCTCTCTACCAGCTGAGCAACAGAGGAGAGGAGAGAAGAGGAGGGGTGAGGAGGAAAGAGGAGAGGAGGGGTGAGGAGGAGAGAGGAGAGGAGGGGTGAGGAGGAGAGAGGAGAGGCGGGGTGAGGAGGAGAGAGGAGAGGAGGGGTGAGGAGGAGAGAGGAGAGGAGGGGTGAGGAGGGGTGAGGAGGAGAGAGGAGAGGAGGGGTGAGGAGGAGAGAGGAGAGGGGAATGGTGAGGAGGAGAACAGGAGAGGGGAGGAGTGAGGAGAGTGAAGTGGTGAGGAGAGGAGGAGAGGGGTGATGAGGAGAGAGGAGAGGAGGGTGAGGAGAGGAGGAGAGGGGAGTGGTGAGGAGGAGAAGAGGAGAGGGGAGGAGTGAGGAGAGGGTAGTGATGAGGAGAGGAGGAGAGGAGAGGAGGAGATGGGAGTAGTGAGAAGGAGAAGAGGAGAGGGGAGGAGTGGGGAGAGGGTAGTGGTGAGGAGAGGAGGAGAGGAGAAGGGTGAGGAGGGGTGAGGAGAGGAGGTGAGGGGAGAGGTGAGAAGAGGAGGAGAGGGGAGAGGTGAGTAGAGGAGGAGAGGGGAGGAGTGGGAAGAGGGGAGCGGTGAGAATGTGTGAGGGGTGAGGAGAGTGGTGAGGAGAGGAGAGGTGAGCAGAGGAGGAGAGGGGAGAGGAGAGGAGAGGTGAGCAGAGGAGGAGAGGGGAGAGGAGAGGAGAGGAGAGGAGAGGTGAGGAGAGGAGAGGAGAGGAGAGGTGAGGAGAGGAGAGGTGAGCAGAGGAGGAGAGGGGAGAGGAGAGGTGAGGAGAGGAGAGGAGAGGTGAGGAGAGGAGAGGAGAAAGCCCTAACTACAACACCAACATACCTGACCAGAGCGAACAGCTCGAGGAAGTAGTCCACAGTGACGGTGATGACAGCCGAGCCGAACACAGCGGTTGAGAGGGTGGTGAAGAAGCGCTGCCATTGGAGGGTGAGGACGGCAAACAGCATGCCTGACCCCAGCAACACCCCCAGGGGCACCCACACCGTCCGGGGGTGGTGGAGCTCCTCCATTACCACCTGAATGGGGATTCAATCAACCAATCAACCAAACAACCAATCAAATGAACCGTATTATACGCATAAGGAAACGTGATATGTGAGCAGGGGTAACGTGAACACTAGTGTTACGAATCCCTTTGGCCCGGCAGTTTAGGGGGGATGGTAACGAGACCCGTAACATACATTGAGGGAAAAAAAGTATTTGATCCCCTGCTGATTTTGTACGTTTACCCACTGACAAAGATATGATCAGTCTATAATTTTAATGGTAAGTTTATTTGAACAGTGAGAGACAAAATATCCAGAAAAACGCATGTCAAAAATGTTATAAATTGATTTGCATTTTAATGAGGGAAATAAGTATTTGAACCCTTTTAAACCCCTGGACACCTGTCCACAGAGGCAATCAATCAGATTCCAAACTCTCCACCATGGCCAAGACCAAAGATGTCAGGGAGAAGATTGTAGACCTACACAATGCTGGAATGGGCTACAAGACCATCACCAAGCAACTTGGTGAGAAGGTGACAACAGTTGGTGCGATTATTCGCAAATGGAAGAAACACAAAAGAACTGTCAATCTCTCTCGGCCTGGGGCTCCATGTAAGATCTCACCTCGTGGAGTTGCAATGATCATGAGAACGGTGAGGAATCAGCCCAGAACTACACGGGAGGATCGATATTATGGAGCTAATTTTGAATATTTTTTGCTGTTGTTGCGACTGCAATTTCCGGTTAATTTCTCAGCCAAACTTGAAGAACAAACGGAGCTAATTTGCCTACAAAAATAAAAACAAAAAATAATATTTTGGGAAAAAATGTACTTTGGCAATCTATCTGGGAGTCTCGTGAGTGAAAACATCCGAAGTTCATCAAAGGTAAACGATTTAACTTGATTGCTTTTTCTGATTTTCGTGACAAGGTTGCCTGCTGCTAGCAAGGCATAATGCTATGCTAGGCAATCGATAAACTTACACAAATGCTTGTCTAGCTTTGGCTGTAAAGCATATTTTGAAAATCTGAGATGACAGGGTGATTAACAAAAGGCTAAGCTGTGTTCCAATATATTTCACTTGTGATTTTCATGAATCGGAATATTTTCTAGGAAGATTTATGTCCGTTGCGTTATGCTCATTAGTGTTAGATGATGACAACAGTCCCGTTCACGGGATGGGGTGTCACTAGAAGTTAATGCACACCATGCAATAATCTGAGTACAGTACTCAGACAACAAAACAAGCCATACAGATACACGCCATGTTGTGGAGTCAACAGAAGTCAGAAATAGCATTATAACTATTCACTTACCTTTGATGATCTTCATCAGAATGCACTCCCAGGAATCCCAGTTCCACAATAAATGTTTGATTTGTTCGAGAAAGTTCCTTATTTATGTCCAAATACCTCCTTTTTGTTCGCACGCACAAATTCACGATGCGCAGGCAAGTCCATGCGAAACTTCAGACGAAAAGCTATATTACAGTTCGTAGAAACATGTCAAACGAAGTACAGAATCAATCTTTAGTATGTTTTTATCATAAATCTTCAATAATGTTCCAACCGGAGAATTCCTTTGTCTGTAGAATTGCAATGGAACTCAAGCTAATGGTCAGCTAATGGCACTCTGCCAGACCTCTGACTCAATCCCTTCTCATTCGCCCCCAATTCGCAGGAGAAGCCTCAAACAAGGTTCTTAAAGACTGTTGACATCTAGTGGAAGCCTTGGGAAGTGCAATATGACCCCACATGTTTTTGATAGGGAATGAGTTGAAAAACTACACACCTCAGATTTCACACTTCCTGGTTGGATTTTTTCTCAGGTTTTTGCCTGCCATATGAGTTCTGTTATTGTTATGCAGGTGA